>NW_020194063.1:0-158676 GCF_002847045.1 Aspergillus candidus | reverse complement strand
AAAAAAAAAAAAAAAAAAAAGGAAAGACAAGAAAGAAAATAAAAAATAAGATAAACTCACCTTCCCCAATCAACAAAACCCGATCCTTCTTCCCAAACGGGACGATCGGCCGCTGCTGCTGCGACGGCTTCTTCTGCGGCTGGTTCGACTTGGGAGTCACATCACCATGACCATGATTACTATTTTTATTACCGCCGCCTTTACCTTTAGCCTGGGACGAAGGCGCAGTCGTGGTAGACAACCTGGAAAAGGTATTCATTTTGCGATTGCCCGCTTTGGGATGCGCTGCTGCATCTTTGGAGGAGGAAGAAGAAGGAGGGCCTTGCACCCGTGGTTTTTTGGATTTGATCTTGGGCATTGTGTGCGGCTGGTTTGCTGTTTCTGCTGGAGAGGGGGGTAGATAAATGGATGGATAGACAAGATAAATGTATAGATCAATAGATAAATAGAAGGAAGGGTGGATGAATGATAAATGGATGAGGTTTGAAAATGTCTTCCTTCTTTCAAAGTAGGAGTCGTACCGTACCGTAGGGCCTAAGTCTAGGTAGGTCCAGGTACCTCCTTACGCTACTTACCTACTTAGGTAGGTACCTATAAAAGAATATGAAATAAAAAAAAAAGAATATCAAATATAAGGGACCTTCGAGACAAAAGTGAAATCCGTCTGTCAACTTAAGGTTTCAACTGATTTTTCTGGATTTTCTTTCTTTTCGAGCCCGACCAATCGGAGTGCAGCTTTGGATTTAAAATTGCTTATCGATCTGTATCGATCCTTTGTGCCAAGGTATATACAGATACCATTATGTTGAAAAACTATATATCCATGTCAATACTCCAATTGAAGAAGAAAGACCTTGGTGAAAATCATATTAAAGAAGTTACGTATAGGATAAATACAATACAGTATTATAATCCTCGCTTGCAATGATGCCAAGGCGGAAAACTTTCTTCCACATCAGACAAGTCGGTTGTATATATCTTGACTGTGATGGTCCAGACAAGCTGTCATTTCACTCCTCTTGCCCTTCCCATTAAGTGGAAAAGGAGAGAAAAATAGTATGCATACGAAGCGCAATCGCGCCAGGTCGTGAAAAAGGACCAGAAGAGTTAGTTCCCATGAGGATCGATGCGAAGATAATGTACAGCCGCCAACACCTGCCAAAGTCAAAGATATACTATAAGGAGATAATAAAAAAAAGAGAAAAGACCAAAAAATGAGATTCCAGCGTCATCCGGTCGAGCAAGTCCGACCAGAGGACTTCGGTTGCAATGAAACATGCGTCACATATCACATACAAGGTTGGAAGGTTTCTGCTCTTGGCGAGACAGTAAAGCGAAATGATGCCCCGGGCGCTGAGCGATCAGCAAGCTGACCTGGCTCGGCGACCCCTTCCACGCGACACCATCCGGAATGAAACCAACCTGGTGGAATGGTTTACGAACGCAGCGAGTCTCTCATACTCTGGCTGCTGGCGCTGACAGGGTTGGATGTGGGTAACATGCCAGTCCTGGGCTTCGCGTTCTGCTTGATCTTGGCGACGGCGTAGACGATACCACTAACGAAACCGACGAAGATGGCCGACACGCTGGGGAACGTCACAGGGGCATCGAAGAAGACCAGTCCCGATACCGCGATGGGCAGTTTGTTGAGAGCGCCAACCATGGAGTAAGTGGTCGAGGAAGTCACACGAACGCACCAGGCGGAGGTGTACGAGATGAACACGGACGACAGACCAGACAGGATCATCGCAAACAGAATGTTGTTACGGTCGGCAGGAGGGAAGTTGCGGGTGATGTTGGCGGACGACCAGTCTTCCATAAAAAAGGTGCACACAAGCAGAACAGGAATGGACAGAAGGTTGTTGTAAAACATGGCTAGTAAATTAGTTAGACGAGTCTGGCATTAGGGGGGTGGATTCCGGAAGGAATGCTGGGAAGGGGCGCATACTGTCAAAGTCCTTGAAGTTGGTCAACTTGATCCTCTTGCGCATGCCAAGGACGTAAGACGACGTGCAGAGACAGTTGACCAGCATCCAGACGTATCCAGCATTGAGCGTGGAGACCTTGGCGGTCGCATCGGCACTGCTCTCCACGGCATGCTTGATATCGGCCCACGCGGCGATGAGCGAACTGAAGACCATGAGACCGAAAGAGAAAAGGGTGAGTCCAGAGACGGAGCCACCGAACCACAGCACTTCTCCATAGGCAATCAAGATAATGGTCAAGTTCTTGAAGATGGTGTACACCGGAATGGAGAGAAATTGAAGCGCCTTGGAGCCGGTGTAGATCATGCCAATCAGGAGTAAAGTGATGGGGAACCCTAATCAAGCAAGGACAACGGTCAGCCAACTCAGCACACAGGGACCAAAAAAAAAAAAGAAAAAAAAAACAAAGGTGACACCCACACTTCCTCGCCTCATCCGGGCTGAAATTGCGGTAGGTGATCAAACCGCTCGTTTTACATGTTTGAATCGCTATGATGCAGACGAGAGACTAAGCATCCAACGCAACTCGTGTCAGCGCGGCTCCACACACAAATCCATCCCATGTCGCAACCACCCAACCCAAACATACCTGAATGCAAAGGAGAAAGAAATTGAGGTTGAAATCGGTGCCAGAAAGGACGTATTTATTCATGACCGTCATCAAGATCGACGACCCGCAGTATGCCAACACAGGCAGGATAGGGCTGTTGTTGTTCGCAAGGGTCGAGGTGCCCCTAGGTTGAGGCGGGGGCGCAACGGGCTCGAAGCTCTTGTTCTGCTCTATCTTGTCCATCTCGATGGTGTAGTCGTCTGTTTTCTTTTCGTCGACCATCTTGACGGTTGCTGGCTCCGCTTACGAGGGGCGGAGGGGTTTCGAAACAGGTGGATAAAAATGGAGGATGGGAATATAAGAAGGGCGGGACAAGCCGAGGCCGACGATCTAGAGAGCCCTGGGGCTTGAAATGCGCAAAGCTGGCTAAGGACTGGGGGCGCGGTGCGCCAGAGGAGGTGCGCGAATGCCCTGAACGGAGGGAAGGCTTCTAGAATCAAAAGGGGAAGGAGATAAAGAAGTCACTAGTGGGCCAGCGAATGTGTTCAAAACCGAGGGTTGAATCTCCCAATCGGGGCAAACGAGACGAAGACCGGAGAGACGAAGAGGAGGAGAAAAGAGAGAAGAGTTCAAACCGAAGATGAACCCAACCAGGCGAGAAAAATGAAAGGAAAGCCGACAGGAAAAAGAGAGAGAAGGAAAGGATGAATCGCAATCAAAGGAAAACAGATGAAGGAGAAAGATCCAGCCGGAAACCATGGGCAGAATCCTCCACCGCCCTGGCCGGAAACGGCTGTGGTCAGTTACAGGGGCGGTATTTCTGTTGATTACCGGTATTTGTGTTACGGCATGTTCCACCTTTCAAGTGGGCGACAGGGGCACGTTGTATTACGCCCATAGTCTAGACTCCCGTAGATCAACATCTTACCGGTAACGGACCGTCACAGAATCCGTGTACCGTACCTGTGACTGCAAAAAACGTGTAATTTCACTCCACTCCCTCCTTAAATCTATAACCAACGCAACCCGCGGGACAGTCGACGAAAGACTGGCACCACCAAGTGAACTCATTGGCTCTTCGCTCGACAAGCGTCTGCCTTAATAACCACAATCCTCACGGGGTGATCAATCTATCACCTCCCACCCCCATACACCCAAACAGAACTCGCACTCAAGACACACACAGAGAGAGCTCAAACGAAAATGACCACCAAACAAGCCCCCCGCGACCTCGACGGGGACCTCACGCAAGAAGACGACGCCGCGCTCTTCGCCGCGCTCGAGAACGAAGACGACTCACTCTACCGCGCACAACGCATCGAGCAGCTCAACGCAGAACTGGCCTCGGCGCAGCACGCGCGCCCCTCCGGCCCGACCACCATCGTCGAAGACGGCCTCCTCCCAACCATCGAAACCGACCAGGCCCTGCTGAACTTCACGACGCAGATGAACCGGTGCGTCATCCACTTCGCGCACCCGGATTTCACCCGGTGCAAGACGATGGACGAGCACATGCGGACGCTGGCGGCGCGGCATCACGAGGTGCGCTTTGCGCGGGTGGATGTGCGGAATACGGCGTTTGTGGTGGAGAAGTTGAAGATCAAGGTGCTGCCGTGTGTGATCGGGTTTCGGGATGGGATTGCCGTGGAGCGGGTGATTGGGTTTGAGGGGTTGGGGTCGGGGGGGCGGGATGGGGCTGATGGGATTAGTACGGCTACGTTGGAGAAGCGGCTGCTTTGGAAGGGGATTCTGACGCAGTCGAGGGTGAGGGAGAGTGAGGTTGGGGAGGAGTCGTCTGATGGGGGGAGTGATGTTGAGGATGAGAATCAGAGCAGACGGAATGGACGGGGCGCGATTCGGAGTGGGGGGATGAGGCATCGCCAGATCAATGACGACGATGATGACGATGATTGGGATTGAGATGCCTGTGGGATTGTCGACGGGTGCGCGAGGCTACCATATGGATGTGGTGGTGGAGAGAGGGGGCAAAGCGATATCCTGTACCTGCGGACGGTACTCCCCCCCCCCTGGAATGGACACGCCCGGGTGAACCGACCTGCGCGGCGATATCTGGACCCAGTCGCTGCATTTCCGACCCCGTGGGTACTTGCGGGCAGTATCTGCTGCTTGAGAGCATACCCATTCGACGAACATGCGACCGGTGCACAGAGCTTCCTGCGCCATGCGGTCTGTTGGTTGCAATATACTTCACACAATTCCTGGTCTAGATTTGCCAGGGGTCATGTATATCTACGTCACGACCTTGGTCGCACTGATACCAATGATAGACTCAAACGATGCGTTGTATCCATACTGTAGCTGTAGCTATAACCTGTAAGACAGTAACCAGGGGAACTCTCTTCTCTACCGAGTACTGCGGATTCTATATCCGACCTACTTCAAGGACAAGAAGACATGCTGAATGATCATTGGTAAAGTACAGGTGTTGAGAGACATGTGCCATCCAGGCAGTGAAAAAGTGCCCCTCCCGCAAACAATAAGGTACGGTAAATGCTACACGAAACAAAGTGCATGATGTTAGGAATTTATACAAGCGGATCCGACCGGTCTTCACACAAATCCATCAACCCAATATAGGCGCCAATGCGGATATTAAGAGTCACAAAATAGGAGAAGGAAAAGGAAGAAAAGGAAAAGAAAACAGAACAAGAACAACGGAGCTCTCTTCTGCGCCAGACAAGCAAAGGGGTCGATCATGATCATTCCCGCGTCGACGGCAATTTAGAAAATCGAGGGCGCCCCGACTAGATGGCTACATTCTTCATTTCTCCCAAGACTTCCGTGTCGCTTGTGGCCGTTGTCGATCCGGGGTTCGAGTCACGTTTCTGTCCTTTCTCCGTCTCCGTGGGTTTCTGCTCGCTTCCCTTCTCCGGAACTCCTTCGTTCTCTTTCCCCGAGGACGGATCGGGGGTGGTCACTTCCATCAGGTCTTCACCCTGGGGCTCCTTGGGCTTCTCCTGGGAGGGACCGGCAGGGAGCTCGGTGTCGGGAGTCGGGTTGACCGGACTAGGCGCTTCTTCCGTGACTCGGGCAAGAGGACTCGAGATTCCAAACTGGGTCTTCGGACTTTGAGTCGAGCCGCGATTGGGGAACCGGTGAGGCGACCTGCCGCGCTCTTCGCTGGGCCCCGGGCTGCCGTAAGGGGAATCCTTGCCGGATTTGCCGGCCGTGCTCAGCCCCAGGCCGTTGGGAGCCTTGCGGCGAGGGGGGCGGCGGCCATACTTCTGGTCCGTTCTCCACCGGAGGATCTCCAGATACGGGGGCTCCACGTTCTGCGCCTTGAACTCCAGAAGCTTGAGCTCGTTCGTGTCTTCGTCCACGTGGACCTTGCCGCTGCAGAGATCATCGGCAAACACGGCCAGGAAGGCGGCCCAGGATCGCGCGACGACGTATTTGCAGTCGTAGTCGCGACCGAAGATGATGACCTGCCCCCATTTGCCCGCAGGGCCCGGCGCCAGATCGATGGCGATGTGGTTTCCACCCCAGTCGCGGGCCACCGGGATCCAAGCCGGGTGAGCATAGGCCTTCTGGATGGCACCGGGGGGCTGCGACTCCTGGCGCTCCAGGAGATCCTGCCTCCACAGCGGATTGGATCCTTGAGTGGTGGGCACGGCCGACGACGAGGAGCCGGCCACCGCCTTGGGGAGGGGAGGATTCGATATCTCCGACGAGCCGAAATACTCCTCGTTGACGATCCTCCAGTTCTTCCACTCCTGCACCATTTCCTCGCAGTCGAGAAGCATGCAACCGAATATGACACCGGTGGGGACGCCAGGCCGCTCCTGGCCGTCGTGGACCATTAGGGACTCACGCAGTTCGAGGGGAAGACTGCAGTCGAGGTCGTGTTCCAACTCGTTGATATCGTTCTGGGTGCACCCTTCGCAAAGGTTGTCGAAAAGTTCCTCATAATTGCTCTCCAACCAGCGCTCGATCTTCCTCCATGAGTGGGCCACCGGCGGAGGGGGCGGAGCGCCATCGTGGAAGCTCTGCATCTGAATCTCCCCGGCACCATCCGTCCCGGGATCGGTTGATCTCCGTTTCTGCGAGGAGACCGATCGCATGCCGGGGGAGTAGGGGCGGTTGGGGGAGCCGATCGCGGTAGGAGACCCGGACCAGCCATTGGAAGTCGAGTTCGTGGGGTCCTTGGGCTGATTTTCCTCATAAGGATCGGTAAGGTCTGGTCGCGATTCGATGGCGCTGGTGGCAATGGAGGTGAGAGGTTCATCCCGACTTTGGCTGAGAGGGACATGCCTCCCTGTGCGGTAAGGTGAATCGTGGGACGCGTGCCGATCATAGGAGGTCATCGCATGCCAGAAGGAACGCCATGCTCCACCGATGCTGTGTTGAGAGTAAGTAACGGCCTTCCATCCTTGCTCTGATGTCTGATGAGGGAGACATTCGTGGTCCTAGGTAGAATAGGGCTAAAATAGTGAGGGGGGGGGGGTTACTTACGGGTTCGCCATGGTCAGGAACTAAGCACAATGGCTAAAGGGAAGCAGGAACCCAAAGTTCTCCAGGACTTTAAAAACACCGACGGGAGGTCATTGACCAAATGTAACAGAGAGACTGGGGGAAGAAGGTGAAAAGAAAGAATAGAGAGAAGCGAAAGGGATGTGGAATTGAAGACAAGTGGTTGCAAGGGGAAGGTTGAGGAAGTGGATAACTCTAGCAGATCAAGGGAGTCGGGAAGGAGAGTTGAATCTGGGACAATCTTCCAAACGAGGGAAAGAGAGAGAGAAAAAAAAAAGGAGAAAACGAAACACGAATAGAAAAGAAAATAAAAAAAGGAAGAAGAACAAATGGACAAAGAAGGGCGAAAGGGAGAAGTGGGGAGGAAAGTCCAAAAAAAAAAAGAAGAAGAAAAGGGACTGATAAAACGAGACTCCGAAGAGGAGGAAGGAGGGGAATGGATGGGAGAGGAAGAATAATGGAGATTGGTCGAAGTATGTGAATCCTGATGATCTGAACTTGCGGACTTTTCGGCCGGAGAAAGAATCAACGGGCGGGAAGACTGCGGTGGATTAAGTTCAGCTGTGGCTGTTTAAGTGGGGGGAAGAAGAAGAAGAAGAAGAAGAAGAAGAGGAAGAGAAGAGAGAGAAGAGAATGAGGAGAGAAGAAGGTGAAGTTCAGTCTTGACCCCTGGGAAGGCGCCTGGAACCAGGGATGGGGATACGGTCTGGTTCCTGGTACGGTAAGATCGTCAACCTCTTTCTTTCTCTTGATATATCGCTCTCTCACAGGACGAAGATGGACAATTAAATATTCCCAATACATTAATGATAATTATAGAAAAGAAAAGAAAAAGAACAGGAAAAGAAATCCGAAGAAAAGAATTCACCAGGTTAATCGGTATGTATTCTATCGTGTAAAGTTCTCCATTCCTTCGTTACATCACTCTATACAAAGGCCGTTCTGGTTTTGGTACTTGACTCCCTTACCTGATCATTGCCTCCAAACTCACGAGAAACTGTAAAGGTATCACCACCATCGTCATCCTCACCATTTGCATAAACAAACAAACAAATACTCCCCCCCCCCTCCCAATGATGACATACTTGCCTGATGCAACGGCATGGAGAATATTCTCCAGTGGCAACCCCCACCCGCATTGGGTCTTGGACTGCATTCTTTCCGCGAACGGCAGTGCAGTCAGTCAGCTGCGGTTTGAATTCAAAACGTATGGACGGATGGATCTATCTATACGTATCTCTTGAGGATCATTCCCCTGTAATCCAGATGTCATCATGATATCATTCGCTGCGGGCGTGTTATACACTCGCTCGAGAACAGCTCGAGTAGAGATACCATGTGAAAATATGAAAATATCGAGACATCCCCATGTCTTTCTCAAAGATGGGGAAATATTGACCGTCAAGCTGACCATACCGGACTGACAGACCGTCTGTCCACTCCATGACCGATCGCGTGCACATCAAACAATACCCTTCTAGCTCCTCAAGCCAGAAGTAACAAGGACAGTCCAGCGTGCCCCGTCCATAATATCCACCAGGAGAGTCCGACCTAGCCAGAGGATTGACAACCAATGGGGGCCACTCCACCAGTGTCGGAAACTTTCCTTGACCGGTAGTGGCGGTCCCCTTTAATATCGACTAGATGCATATTGTTATTAGGAACCGTAGCTCATCTCCTGTCAGCTGGTCGAATACATACATTTTCCTATCCCTGTAGGTTCAATAGAGTCGATTGAATCAGAATTTGGTTGTACTCCATATTCATACTCCTTTTTTATCCTGTATTTTGGACCACCAGATTACTGTAGTATGGTTTTAGTTGCGCGCCGGCGTATCTCGCAGTACAGCTGTGGGGACCGATGGGGAATGCGCTCGGGAACTTCTTGACTAAATCCGCCTGAAGGTTCTGGACTCTTTACCTTACACAGGCTGTATTGTATATTACACAATACACAATAATGGTCTAAAAAAAAAAAAAGGATAGGTACTAAGATAGGTCGAATGAATGTATTCAAAGGATTACAATCCTTATGTTAGGTATGGAATAGGATGGGCAAGCATCAGAATCAGGTAAGAAGGTAAGAATGTAGAGAGCGAGCGTGAATGGAGGTCGGTTGTCAACAGGGGACGGACGTGAACGAGAAAATAACATCAATAAAACTAGCCTCTCCCATGGCCATCATAAGATGGGACCAGGAATCGGAGATAAAGGAATGTGATCAAATGGCAAGACGGATCAACGCAACAGGGAAAGGACAAAGAGGGAAGATATCAGGAAGTCAAAGATACGCCTCAGCAATATTCACCCAGACACATCCCAGTCAGCGCACTCCGACACACACCCTGACACGCAACCAAAACTCCAGATTTGATGCAAAGAGAAGGTAAAAGTCATCCCCGCTAATGCACCACTGAAGATCAGATAAGAATAGCTTGCTGCAAAAACACAAAGAACCTGGTTCTCAAGAACCCCGAAGAGTGACAAAGACTGTAAAACGAATGAACGCTTGCAAAGCTTCAAGAGGTACCATCAACTTATCCTGAAATAACTCAACATGTCATCCCCAAAAAATCAAATAGCGTGCATAACTGATGTAAAGACAACAACTTCGAGCGCTGTCACTGAGAGCGTTCAGGCGTAAGAGCTTTGGATGCCGGGGGATGCAAAACCAGGGTTTGCATCAAGCTTTAGGATCTTCCGCAGATCATCCTCCATCTTCTTTGTGTCCAGCACCTGGGGTGAGCCCACCGGGTTGGATCGCGCAGGCGAGGATTGGTGGCGAACAGGGGCGTGCGGTGTATAATTACCCGGAGACCGGGTGTTATCGTAGGGAACATGTGTTTGGCGAACGTTCTCTTTGGGTGTCCCTCCATTGACTCTAGGGCCGGGCGAGGGAGCTCCTTTCCTCGGTGCCGGGCTATGAAAGCGGACTTGCTGGGGGGTGCCGGAATGTGCGTAGTTAGGCCGGGGATAGAACGAGTTCGCAGTCATAGACTGATAGTTGTTGCGTGCCGCATCAGGAATCGGGCCTGGCGGGCTGGATGTCGTTCTGAGAGGTGTGGCAAAATGAGGGACGCTGAGATTGGCATTCGGGTGTTCCTTCGGGCGCTCAGCTGGACCTTGAGCCAAAGGCGACGCGGACGACGGTCTTTGAGGACGCGGATTAAGGAGTAGGGTCTTCAGAGCCTCGGTTTTGGCCTTTCTTTGACCATCATCAAGGTCGACTTCGGCCGACGGAGGAGAATTGGTGGCCCGCATGGCGTTCATACGGTCTTTGTAAGACGGAGCAAACGAGGGCCCAATCTGGGAGGAGCGTGGCTCTGGGCTTCCCATATCGAAAGGGAATATCCCATTAGATGAGTCATTAAAGCCACGCTGTCGCAACGTTTTGGAATCTGTCTGAGGAGACCGAATCCGAGTGTGAGTGTTTGCTTCGGGACTGCGCTGTGGTTGCACATTCCTGGCTTCGACTGCCGCCTTGAAGAGAAAATCGAGAGGAGTGGACTCCGGCTTTCTATCCTGTACTTGAGGACGTGGCTTGGGCTTCGACGGAGTAATCTCATAGTCGGGCTCGGCATCCGGATTTTCGGCGTCGGATTCTAGTGCTGGCGCGAGGTCGGATTCGGGAAGAGACTTGGAAAAGAAGCTCGGGATCGGGAGCGCGGAGGGAGCGGGAGACGCATGGAATGTAGGGCCTGCGTAATGCGGACTGTCCCTTGGAGGAAGAATTGCGTTGCCATTATTATTATTGGCCGTATTCGAACTGACGTGCCGATGGCCATTGACTGGTGCCGGGGACGCTTTGATGAATCCCTCTCGCGGTTTCTTGGTGGACCTGCCGTTCTTTTTCTTGGACATATTCACATTAACAGAAGAGTCGGTAGCTGTCCCCCCTGGACTCATGTTCCTCGGAGGTGAGGACGGAGGTGTCGATAGAAAAGTGTTCTTCTGTGTGGAGGGAGTGGCATTCCGTTTGGGAGTGCGTCGGTTGTTGCGAGGACCCTTAGGAGTCAGAGGAGTAGGTGATTGGGTCGACATGACGACTGTTTGGCTTAAAAAATAGGCAGCCTTGAAGTTAATATAAAAAAAAAAAAGAATAGAAAGATGCAGAAAAGGTAGAGATAAGAATGAAGATGATGCCAAAGGCTGTACGAGTGACAAGTAGGCTGTCGAATACTGCCCAGCAGCTTCCCAACTTATCGATAGTTCAAAACCAAATATAATAGAAAAGACGGGAAACAAGAAGGCAAAGCAAAGCAGAGACGCCGGACTTCGCACGAGCAAGGGTCAGAGCAAATATAGTCGATTCAAGAATAGCAAGCTGGTGAAAGCAAAGGGTTTCATGTATGACTGGAATCAAAGCGAAGGATCGAAAGGCGAGAAACCAGAACTCCTGGGCATGCTTATATCTAGATAGGCGAACGGAGTGAGAGAACCGAAAGAATCTGAAGGAGCATGGTAACTGTAGGAGGAGATGAAGTCTGAAGATGGTGAAGACGATGGTCGAAGTTGAGGTTATTGCTCGTGGTGTGTAGAGAGTTCTAGGATAGTGAAGCTGGCAGGGTGGAACAACTCACAAAGGCTGGGGATGACTGAGGTTAAGCGGGGGTTTACGGATGACTAACCGCTCAGTCATGGGCAGCCACGCCACTTCAGTCCCGCCTCGTTGGGATCATCAAAACAAGGCGCAGTAGGTGCTCCCGCGGTACTTGCTTCCATTGTTAGGTATAAGATATTCAAGTGGGCCTGGTGGGTTTCTCCATAAGCTCTCGTTGCCTCCCTTTCCCTTTCTTGCCTTTTGCCTAGAACGTTGACTCAACGTTTAAGTGCTCTCTCCGTTCTGTTCTTGGGCGAATACTTACGTCAGACGCCGTGCCAACCAGGTACCCAAAGCTAGCTCCTTGTCTCTTTGTGTCGACACTTCCGTCTTTCCACACTCTCCTTCCTTTCTGACAACCCTGTCGTCGAATTACGTGGACACCGGTCTCTTCAATAGTTCCTGACGATCAATCACCAGCTCAAAGATGACGGACGTGGAGATGAAAGAAGCGGCCGGAAGCTCCGACAAGGCCAAGGCTGTGTCGAAGGCTTCAGAAGGCACCAGTGACGGCAAGAAGCGGTTTGAAGTCAAAAAGGTAGGGAGATGATTCGATCCGTGTCACCAGGTCTTTGTAGTGCTGACGAATCTGTCAACAATGAAGTGGAATGCGGTGGCGCTTTGGGCCTGGGATATCGTCGTGGACAACTGTGCGATTTGCCGGAACCATATCATGGATCTATGCATCGAATGCCAGGCAAACCAGGGTTCCTCTACAACCGAAGAGTGTACTGTTGCTTGGGGTATCTGCAACGTGAGTCATTTTCTACGATCCCGTTCAAACCGTATGCTAATCCGAGGACTTCTTCGCAGCATGCGTTCCATTTCCATTGCATATCTCGCTGGCTAAAGACCCGTCAAGTATGCCCGCTGGACAACCGGGATTGGGAATTCCAAAAATACGGCCGCTAAAACACCGAGCGAAGGTCTCCTTTCAGAGTGGCTATGCGACTTCCGCTTGGACTCTAAAAGCAAGCGGATAATGACTGGGCCGGCGTTTGAGGCTTTCTTTCTTTTTGTTCTTTGTTCATGTTCTACAGGAATTTCACTCCATGATCTGAGTCGTATAGATGAAAACGGACAGGGGTAATGCTTCCCGCGCAGAGTTTCATTCTTTGGATAACTGGGACACCAATGATCCGATCCGCATCTCATGCAACTCTCACCCCATCTACCACCACTCCTGCCCCGCGAGAGCCACTCGCCAGCGGGACGTGCCATTTCACGGGGTTCTTATTGTACATAGGCCAAGGAGGAATGACCGCCAACCCGGTCACCACGGTACCTGCCAGACCAACCCAGAGCGTAAGGTGGATATCCTGGTAGATGTAACCGGCAACGAACGCAATGGCCTTGATAAACAACAAGTATAAGCAGCCTATCTAGTTGTGGGGAGTAGGAGATAAATTCCGATCGGGTTCAATAAACTCACGCCTGTGATAATCAATAAAACCGTAGAAAGAATCTCAGTGATGCGCTGGCCCTGAAAGTCCTATGTAAAGGTGCGATATTAGTATGCGGCGGAATGAATGAATGGATAGGTGGCCGGAGGGGGAGCCTTAGTAGCTTCCGAGAGCCATCATAACCAGACCAACTTACTATTTGACCTTCAAAGGCATCCTGGATGGGAGCGAGGATATTATCCATGATGTTAAAATTGATTATAAACTAAAAGAGAGATGCGCGGATCGTTGATGTTGAAAGACAGATAACAAAGGGAGGGTCGGTCAGATCAGCTCCCATGCAGTGGCCAAGATTCCATCACCGCCCCGGCTGGGTTTAAGGCAGCGGGTAATCCAATCACTGCCACCACCCTAGTATAAACTGCCCAACTTACTGCTTTTACCCATAGATAGTAATGCTCACGAACTATCCATTTATTTCTATATGGTCTCTTGTGTAGAGTCAAAGAAGTCTTTTTTTGATACCTACTTGTGACTTACTGTCATGAATGTATGTCTTCATCAATTGGAAAACCCCCTCCCCTTTGTCTGGCCTGGTATGAGCTTGTGACTACAGATCGCATATCATCATATAAGAGAGGGTGTGTTATAGGGACGTTAGTACCGCTCATTCTAGGCCACTTTCAAGAAAACATCTAATATAGCATTCATATCTGTAAAATGTACATTGAGAGTCCGTCTCTCTCGCATCTTCCCCATTCTAGATACCACTCTATTTGGTCTAACCCCAGCAGACACACTCAAGCTACACCCATACAGCCACCCCCTAATACTGCACGACGGTACCTTCCTGAGCAGGCTCAAGCAGCTTCCACTTGCAAGAGATATCATTCGCCGCAAATCCAGCGATGATGCGGTCCGCGATCTCGGTGAACCGATCCGTGGCCAGCGCCAGGATGGTCGGGCCAGCTCCCGAAAGGCAGATGCCCAGCAGGCCGGGCTGGGTCTTGGGCGTCATGGACTGGAGAATTTCCGTCAAGCCAGGGATGAGGTTCTTTCGGTAGGGCTGGTGCACTTTGTCTTGCATGGCGAGGAAGATCATGTCTGGATCGGGCGGGGAGGTGCCCAGAGCAGCCGGGAGTAACGCTGCGCGTTGGAGGTTGAAGACCTGTAGGAGAATGTTAGCGCACGTAAAGGAAAGATACAGGGATGAAAAAAGCAAAGGAACGTACGACGTCTGCCCTCGAGTATGACGTTGGCAAAACGTTTCGGGCGTTGGCGGTGGGAACGACAAAGTTGGGGATGATGGCGATGGTCTTGATCTCCTTAGCCCAGGGGAATTTCCTGTAATGGCCGATGCCCAGCGGGGGCTCCGGGGGCTGTTTCCCCGTATCGATTCCGCCAGCCGGGGCGGGAAGCACCTCGCTCAGCGGGATTTCCCTGCGGGCCACATCCTCGGGCTTGAGTTCGTTCAGGTAAGTTCCGACGAAGCCTCCGAAGAGCGAGGCGGCAACGTTATCGGGGTGACGTTCTGTTCGTTATCAGTCAATTGCTGTGTGGGCGGGTGAGGGGGGTTCCCTGCATATGGACATGCAATGGCAACAAATGGAGACAATCCAAGCTCACCTATCATCAGACAATAATCCAGCAAGCGGTCCTTGCTTAAGCCCAGACGACCTACTTCATTCCCCAGCATCACACCAGCCACCACCGCCGTGCCAGACGACCCGAGGCCACGGCTCAGGGGAATGGGGTTTACAATATGGACGCGGGTCTCCACGGGGAAGGCCCGGAGGTCATGGCACCTAAGTACGTATAGAGCTACACGAGTGATCAGGTTGACCTCGGGATCTAGGCTGATCTTCTCAGTACTTTGGCTTTGGTCGTCATACGTGATCACGCAGTTGAGGGGATGTTGCGACGAGGATTGGGAGGAGTCGACCGTGACACGAAGCTCCAGGTGAAGGGATAGAGCCAGGCCAATCACGTCGAATCCAGGGCCGATGTTGGCCGAGGAGCAGGGCGTTTTGATGACGAAGGATGATGAAGCCATTGCGATAGTGTTTTCTGTTCCCTTTCTTCTCTTCTTTCCTCTCCTGGTTTGCCTTTTTTTTTCTTTTTTGATTCGCTTTTCCTTCTCACTTTCCTTCTTGGTTCTTGTTCTACCCGTGACCCTCGATAAGACACCAATGAGTGGGAAGGCTAGCAGAGGATTCAAATGTGTGATGAAACAGAAATCGACCTATACTTCCGGTCACTATTCCGAGTGGATGGGAAAAAAGATAATGAATGGTACTATCAGGAAAGGGAAGATAAAGATACCGAATATGAGGTCTGAAACAAATATTGCGATGACTCGGAAGTCTTGGCATTGGCCCCGCGGAAGGGAAAAAATTGGGCGTGGTTGACCGACCTCGGGGCGAATTCCAGATGCTTAGTCTGACTGTAGGGCTATCATTCCGCAATCGTCCCCCTGCATCCTGTTTGCGTTGTCCATGCTTTTTAAACTTTTGCTCCCCAGGCTTCAAAGAATTGATCTATCAGAGTGATCAGTGTTTTATTCTAAGAAAGGAAATTATCACTGTTATACAATCTGCATGTTGTTGGTCTCCATAATTCCCCCTCGTGCTGTCTAGTACTAAGGTACCTAGGTAGGTAGGTAAGTACTTGAACAGCACCTCTGAGAATATAGTAACACCAATGACATTGAGAGGGTTATCATCATGGTTATGATTGACCATGTACATGCTGTCCCGATGTGATGGATCTGAGATGCACATGCATGATATGGTTGACATTACTATTATTAATGGTCCAGCAAGATCCATGGATTGTTGCCGAAACCAGTTCCAGTCCGCCCACAGTGGACAATCCATGACTAACTTTGCCTGTGTCACCTGATATCAAGATATGGATTCATTCCAGGTGAAATGAATAATATCGTGACTTGAGATCATTCAGATATTGTCAAGTCTCTTCAATAAGAAAGAGTCGGATGCAACTCGATCATCTATCCCTTCAATTCAGACCAGAATACAGTTACATCCATCCCAGGTCCAGTGCGGAGTTGACTCCCCGGGCTAATGGTCAGAAGCCATCTCATTGAAACTTCTTAAAGTCTTAGCCCTTGTTGGCGCTCTTTTGGTGCTCCATATTTAACTTCTCTTACACGGAAATCCCCTCCCTGTCTGTGCTTTTTTGGCCACCGGAATCAACCCTCTCTTTCTTGGCCCCTTTCTTTTCTCCTCTTTTTTTCTGGTTCTTTTCCTCTTGTTTTCTTGGCCTTTCCTTTCGTTTGGCTCCGGCTTCCTTCTCATTTTGTAGCCTGACTGGTTCGTGGTTCCAGTCCTTTTTTAACCTAAGACTTCCTTCGCCCTTGTCTTCTGTCGTCTGATCTTGCTTGGTCCTTTTCAGTCAAGTCCCATAAAATCAAGACTAAGACACCTCTGGGTGCAACGTCCGGCCTGGTTCTATCTTTGGTTTCGTCTCCATAAATTTCTTCGCCCCCTTTTCCCTCTCAATCACTTTCTTTGTTTTTACTCGTCTGGCCTTCCTCTCTTCGAATCCCTCTCTTCCCTTTTGATTCCGTCTCCCTCTTTACTTTTAAAGAAAGACAGATCTCGGGTTGATTTGTCTTTTCACTTTTGAATTTCTGATATCGAGTCGGACTTTTTATTTTCTATATTTCTTTGATCTATTTTTTTTTTATTTTTTATTTTTTATTTTTATTTTTTATTTTTGAAATAAAATTATATAAGCATCCCTCATTGATCCGTCATTCGCCAGTTTCTCTTACTATCGGCGACTCGACTTTTTCCTCGCTTCAATCTCGTGGTGTGCCGGGATTTTTCACCACTCATCTCTCTCCACATCAGACCGACTTCCACCAAAAGATTCTCTGCTGTTGACTTCTCCTGCGACCAAGAGAATAAACTTCTGCTGATCGTCCCACCCACATCTCGATCTCGTCGCCGATACTTCCGTCTCATACCTTAAGAATCGGGTACCGACGTCATTGATCAAAGCGAAGTTTAAAAAAAAAAGAAGAGAAAAAAAGGTCTCGCCGCGGTGAATTGCAAGGAACTCTGTCGGAGCTTCCTGTGAACTCATCCCTAACTCAACTGCAACTCTGGAGCCACCAAGCTCCTCGTCGGATTACTTAGTCAAGTTGGCGGGCACTCGCTTCAACCAGTCTACCTTCCTCCAGCCTCTCCTGGGCCCTAAGTGCAGGGTCTTCTGCGGGGGCGTCACCAAACCCCCGTAATAGAACGGTCCAGCGACCTAAGAAAGCTGGCACTCGATCTCCCCGACGGTAATGCCAGGCCCTGTCGAGGGGTCTGGCTGATGGATGGAGAAGCATTTCCCTGGGACTTGTTCACGCCCTCGTTGTCGTTGACCCGAAGGCTTTGATCATTTACCGCTTGGTGCTTGCCTAACTCTTCTTTATATTTTCTGCGATTTTCTTCTTTTCTCGACTCTCAAACCCATTAATGTACCCGATCGCGAACGGTCCACCGAGTCATCATGTCCGAGTCACCCCGGTCTGAGAAATACATGTGCCTGACCCGGTTCAGCACCCCGGTCCCCGAGCTGGACGATCACCGATTCCAATTGGAACCTACGCAGCCGCGCATTGAGGCCACCCCCGATGCCCAGCTCAGTCGCCAGAATACCGCCCAACAGGGGCTCCCCCCGGATACTCCCCAGCGCCCGGATCTGCTTCATGTGCAGGAGGCACTCCGGGAGGCCGGCTCGTTCTCGCGAGACTTTGAACAAGCCGTTGTCGACGATGATCAAGCGGGCAAGGATATCAATGCGCTGGGTCGGCGCTTCTCCGTCGATCCGCCCGGCAATACCCGTCAAGGCCGTTCCTATAGCCGCGCCCCTCCGGACCTCACCAACGTGTCGAGAGAATCGTCCCCCTCCGCCCGGTCAACGTCTCCGCCTAACTCCGTCGAAGCGTTCGCCGACCCCCGCCGTCGCGAGCGCGCAAATACTCTGGAAAGCCACGGAGCGCCCGACCTAGAGGCGATCCTGCAGCGAACCGTCTCTGGCGGCACCCACGCTCGCCGCCGCACGTTCAGCAATGCGAGTATCATCCGGCCCCAAGCGGGCGAAGTGCAATTGGAGCCCGCCGATGACCCTTGCGTTCCGTCGTATGAGGAGCCGGGCCGGATTCCGGTCATCGATTACGAGGAACTGGAGGAATTCGTGGCCTTGAATCACAAGGCAAAGCACACCACAACGAGACAGTGCCAGAGCCTCAGCTCCCAAAGCAATCAACAGCGGGTTTTCTATGATCTCCGCCCAGCCGCCCAGAAACCCAGCGACGAAGACAAACGCTCCTCCAGTGTGGGACGATCTTCGGATGACTACATGACGTCGGACCCCAAACTCAATGAAAAGGCCTTTGCGGAATCCGTGAACGAGAAGGAACTCTTGGCGCACCTGAAAAACGAGAATGAGCCTAGTCGGTTTGGCTTCTTCTCGTCCGAGTCGCAGAGCACCGTACATGCTGCCGAGCTCGGTGACCTCGTCCTGCCGGGGGATACGTTTCGGGATCTTTTCCAGCTGGGTCCGGAAGGGGGTGTGTGGTGGTTGGACGTCTTGAACCCCACGGAGGCGGAAGTCAGTGCGCTCTCGAGGGCGTTCTCTATCCATCCGCTGACCACGGAGGATATCATGACCCAAGAAGCCCGAGAGAAAGTCGAGCTGTTCAAGCAGTACTACTTCGTTTGCTTCCGCACGTTTTACCAGCTCGACAAGACCAGCGAGAATTTCATGGATCCCGTCAACTTCTACATGGTGGTGTTCCGTGACGGAGTGCTGTCTTTTTCGTTCACCGACAACCCGCACTCGTCTAATGTCCGGCAAAGAATCGGCAAGCTTCGCGACTACGTGTCCTTGAGCAGTGACTGGATCTGCTATGCCATGATGTAGGTCGTCTCCAACTCCGCTTCATGTCAGCTCGTGACAACTAACTCAGTTATAGTGACGATATTGTCGACAGTTTCGGTCCTGTTATTCGCGAAATCGAAGTTGAATCCGAAGCCATCGAGGACTTGGTGTTCATCGCGCGCATGGACGATTTCGAGTCGTTTTTGCCCCGGATCGGCGGCCTGCGCAAGAAAGTCATGAGTCTGATGCGTCTCCTGGGCGGCAAAGCGGATGTCATCCGCGGGTTCTCCAAGCGCTGCAATGAGCAGTACTCGGTGACTCCTCGTGGTGACATTGGCCTCTACCTGGGTGACATTCAAGATCACGTCGTGACGATGATGTCTAACCTGGCGCATTTCGAAAAGATGCTCAGCCGGTCCCATACCAACTACCTTGCCCAGTTGAATGTGACCAATCTGGTGCTGGGCAACCACGTCAACAATGTCCTGAGCAAGGTGACGCTCATCGCCACCATGCTAGTTCCCATGAACCTGATCTGCGGTTTGTTTGGCATGAACGTGCATGTCCCAGGAGAGGATGCCGACGGCTTGGGATGGTTTTTTGGCATTCTGGGTGTTATCGGCGCCGTGATTATCCTCAGCGGTGTAGCAGCCCGATTTTATAAACTTGTATAGCGCGATATTGCAGTATGCGCGCTTCATATTAGTTAGGCGTCACTTGGCCTTGGTGGCACGTTCTATATAGTGCAATGCATAAAATAACAACGGTGTCAAACAATCAAAATCCGTCTGTATCCATGTCTTTTTCAAAGGTTCAGATAAATTCCTCCAAAAGTCCCATTAACTACGGGGTAGAAGGTGAGTCCAGTGACCGGAGAATCTGCGGATTACCCCATTCGGTTAGTTTTGCCTTTCTGGGTGGAAATTATCTTCTTCACTCTTTCGCCCTCAACTTCGACTTTCCGGCCGTTCCTTACGGGAAGTGCCAATGGGGCCAGGATCCAATGAGTCAAGTCTCTTGACTGTGATTATCACGACCTCGCCGACCCCATCCATTCCATCCACACAATTAGTCTCATCCGTACTGCGATCCTTCAAACGACACTGCACGGCACTGCTCACAGCCCGGGTGATCGTGGTCTTTGACACCTTCGAACATGTCACAATCCGATCCCGCCTGAAAAAGGGCCAAGCGACGGCAAAAGTCGCCGAAAACTACAGCGACTACATAGAGAACGTCAAAGAGCTCATCATCACCAAATACGCTCCCCACGGAGACAAGAATCCAGCAAGCGAGCCGGGAGCCACCGCCCTCCGCGAATGGCAGGACCGCGCCGAGTTCGGGCTAGAAAACCCCCGCAACGAGGTTAGCCTGGCCATCACGCAGACCGCAGACCAGCAAGTTACGTTCATCGAGCCCGCCGCGCGCCTCGGGTTCGGACTCGCTGTGCGCGCGGCGCTGAGGATATGCGGGACGCCATACGTCTGGGTGCAGCAGCACGACTGGGCCCTCGCGGCGGATATCCCGCTAGCGCCGCTCCTCGACGTGATGGCGAGTTCGGACGCCGACGAAGCCGCACCGGTTAAGTACGTCTCGTTCCCGTCGGAGCGCATGCGCTCGTACGCGGTGTCGGCCTGCGTCAATGACTATCCCGCGCTGCGGGAACTGACCGCGTCGCTGAAGAGGGATTTCACGCCGCCGTCGCAGCCGGACGTGAAGGTCCCGCTGACGCCGCTGTTCTTCTGGTTCGATAAGCCGCATCTTGCGTCGACGGAGCACTATCTTGCGCGGGTCTTCCCGAGTCGACTGGCGATGCGGCGGGGGGAGTTCATTGAGGATAAGATTGGGCAGCGGGCGAGACATAATATGAAAGAGGGTCAGTGGCACCGGTGGGCCTGTTGGCTGTATTATGCGGATGAGGCTAAGGTGCCTTATCTCCGCCATTTGCATGGGAGGACTTGGGATGGCGTGGATGGGAAACTATACCTGAAATATGGGTGTGTTGAAGATGAATGATAATATTATTCTCCTCCGTATCTGTACCTGATCTATACTGTAGACATGCAATGCTGCATAAACCCCATTACATAAGCCCTTATCAGCCGTGTGGCTGAGACAGCTGAGACGTGGCGCAGGCTGACAGGCAAACAAGAATAGATCACGGCCCACCGCAATGCGATCAACGATGAACATAGGATATACTCGTCCCTGTCAGGCACAGGCGACCCTCAAACACGAGCGATTCAATCTTACAACACAGACAAGTATAATCAGTGAATGATTCATCCGACACCAGCCGTCGGTCCATTCCAGGCCTCCGTCCGCGCCTGACCCGAGGTCACCACCACTGCTGTGTGTGGTCCGCGCTTCCACCATCGCATCGCATCGCATTCTACCAAGACGTGAACCGTCCATGCGACCAACAACACCCAAGCTGCAGTACCGCCTGGCAGCAACGCTCGCCGCATGTAGCGCCGTCCTCTTCAGCGCGCCGGCATTCGCGCACACAGAGGACAGTCTCACAGCGCCGGCGCCGGCTGGCCCCGACGGGAGCAATGTGACGCTCGGCAGTGGAGGGGGAGGGCAGTTTCCGTTTGCGCTGGGGTCGTATAATGGGCTTGTGTTGGAGGATTCTCCCGATGAGGGGGCGGATGCGTCGCTGGATCCGATCCGTCGGGCTCGGAGGGCTGTGTCGTCGGTGGGGAATAATCAGTACCAGGAAGATGATATCAAGCCGGGGGAGACGCAGAAGTGGTACTTTCCTAGGGATGCGAAGGATAGGGATGGGGATGGGCCTAAGGGTGGGAAGGACAGGGAGGGCGGTGGTCCTAAGGGAGATAAGGGTAGGGAGGGCGATGGCCCCAGTGATAGGGAGGGCGATGCGCCCAAAGAAGAGAGACCGAGTCATCGGAAACGCGCGAACACAGTCTACGTGTCTATGACCATCTGCTCGAAGCCGCGCCTCTCCAAGCGCGACACCGATCACAACCCGCCCGCTCTGCCCCAGCTAGAGGTCTCGATCCTAGGATTGAACGGGACCGACAGCTGGGCCGTCTTCAAGTCCGAAGGCGGCTACATGAGCGCCGTCGGAGACGCAACAGGCG
Source organism: Aspergillus candidus (assembly GCF_002847045.1). NCBI lineage: Eukaryota > Fungi > Ascomycota > Eurotiomycetes > Eurotiales > Aspergillaceae > Aspergillus > Aspergillus candidus. Next base: position 136,645 of record NW_020194063.1, on the reverse strand, counting down.
ACGTCCAGCTCAAAGTCACAGCGCCCGAAAGCAAAGACTACGAGGGGACCTACCACTACCAGATCGCGGCGTCCGTCGACGCGCTCTTCCACACGGTCGGCGGTGACGAATCGCTCTTCCATGTCGACTCGGACACAACCACGGCGCTTCTCGCGACTGCCAGTCTCAACAAGACGGACTACCACCTGCCGGCTGGCAACGACAGTGACTGGCTACATAAGCGACCCCCGTTTGTGATGTTCGCCAATAACGTCAATGATCCGTCCATTGAGGGCATGGAGCGCTCGTACTGCGCGCTTAACCTGCATGCGCAGATCAAAGGCAAGAAGAGCGTTGAAGCGAGCATGACTAGGCGGCCGGGAGGTGAGAAAGTCCGAGAGCAGTTCTACGTTACCAAGCTTAACCGCAGCTCTGAGTACACTGGTATCCTGGCCATGGCGGGGAACTCGACGGACTCGGGGAATGGCTATATCGGAGGAGGGGGGCGAGTGTGGCAGCCAGAGAAGTTCTCCACCAAACATGGTAGGCCCTTACACTTCAATCCCTTTGATAATATACCCCCAGCTAACAAATAAATAATAAAAAAAAACAGACGACAACTGCGCCCTAATCCACGACCTCCCCTTCTGCAAAGAAGTAGCCTACGCCGTCCCGACCAATCCCCAAAAATACAAGAACAAGCTCAACGACCTCATAACCACCTACGACGACCACGCCCGCAGCCTCTACAAGAACTTCACCTACTCGCTCGCCCAAATCCAATGCAACGCCACCAACAACGAAACCAAATGGTCCCTCTCCGTCAACTGCGACGACTGCGCCAACGCCTACAAGAACTGGCTCTGCGCGGTGACCATCCCCCGCTGCGCCGACTTCTCCAACACGAACAACACCGCCCTGCACCCGCGCAACATCCCCCGCCCCTTCCACAACGGCACCTCCCTGCCTTCCAGCGCAGTCAACGAAACAATCCGCAACTTCCCCGCCGCGCGTGGCGCGCGTAACCCCTCGATTGATCGCATCATCAACCCCGGCCCGTACAAGGAAATGCTCCCCTGTCGCGACATCTGCTGGGATCTCGTGCGCAGCTGTCCGTCAGCGCTGGATTTCAGCTGTCCCGAGGAACCGGGGATATGGGCGAGTTACGGCGCTAAGGATAAATACGAGGAGGGGAGGTGTAATTATCCGGAGGCGCCGTTTAAGGATAAGAATGGGGGGGTTGCTTTGCGGGGTGGGTTTGGGTTGGGGTTGTTGGGGGGGTTTTGGCTGTTGGTTTGGTTCACAGTGTTTGAGTTGTTGTGATGATTTTATGTTGCTTTAGAGGGTTTTTTGGGGGAGTAAATATTGGATTTGGTTATGATTTTTGTATAGGTTTGGCTGAGCTGCCCCATACTTTTTTTTCTTATTTATCTTCTACTGTAATTATATTATACAGATTATACAGACTAAACCGATTGATTATTTGAATTATTTTGAAGGCAATCTGGAATAGAAGAAGGGAGATAGACGTTGACATAGAGGTTGAGGAGTGCAGTCAACGTATGCACTGCGGCTTTGTCTGTTTATGTATTTATTTATTTATTTGTTTGTTTGTGTATATGTTTAATGTTTATTTATTTGTCTCTATTGATATATGGACCAAGTTGACACAAATCAACGGCTGTATGACGCTTGATGCTTGATTGTAAGGTATATAAGAAGGGAAGAAAAGAAAGTCATCGCTAATATCAACTCCAAAATAACCAGCCCATGACTCATTATAGAATACCAACGCCTTTGCCTGTTTGTTCCCGTACTCCAATCCAATCCGGTCCAATATAGTAGTCGTAGTGTAGTGTAGTGTAGTGTAATGCAATGGGCTCATGTATAAACCCACGCAATGGAATCCTTTCCATGAAAACGGGAAAAGAAAAAAGAAAAGATTACTTCCCCCTCTTAGGCGTAGGAGTCCACAGATTCCTCAACCCCGACGAAGACGAAGCCGAAAACCCCGGCGTCCGCGGCGTACTCCCCCCCACCTGATGGAGCAATTTCTGCGCAGCAGGCGTGAGGGCCTTCCCCGGCGTAACACCCCCAGCAGGAGGATGTCCCCGCGAACCAAAATCCAAGCGCGGACTGCTGGCGAAACGTGGGGTCCGGGAGACAGGCGTCTTGGTCTCGCGGGCGGCTTTCTCGGCCCGTTTCTTGCGTGAGACGCGGTCGACCATGCGGTGGTGGAGGGCTTCGCGGTGGCGGTTCTCGCGGATGGAAAATGGGTTGGGTGTGCGGTCTTGGGGATCGCTGCTACCTAGGAGGTCGTTGAAGTCATCTGCGGATGTGGTGGCGGAGTCTGGTTCGTCCTCGTCGACAAAGGCGTAGCCGTTGACGCGGGGCGTCTCGCCGCCTGTGAAGCCCGGTTCGGAGTCTGTGAGGCGCGGACGCCCCGCGATGGCGTCTTTAATGGCGGAGATAGACGGGGAAGGAGGGGGCGGGGCAGCGGGCCGGTGAGTTTCGTCCGGTAGCCGGGTGTTCTGGTAGACAACGTGTTTGGGCCCCGCGCGCGAAGCAGCTTCAGCGCGCTGCTGGATCGTCTCGTGGTCGTCTTCGATGGACTGGGGCGCGAACATGAGGGGGTTTTCGGGCCGGGCCTTCCATGCATCTGGCTTAGCGGGCCGGGCGTCCAGATCCGTCTTGATGGCTACCGCCTGGGTGGTTGGGTCGGAGGAGGGCGTACCCCCCTGGGCCTCGATGCGCTTGGTCTCCCGCCGGTGATGTGCGATCTGGCGCGCCGTGGGGACCTTATTCCCGCTCCACATCCAGGCGTAGTGCTCGCGGCGCTTGGCGTTCTGCTTGTCTAGCACCTTATTGAACGACTCGTTATCCTCGCTGGTGTACTTAGCCTGGAACTCGAGGAGTCCAAGCCGGGAGACGTCGGGTGCGGCGCTCTCCTCTTGGGACTGCGTCGGGGCGACGGTCGACGGAGTCGCAGAGCCCACCGACAACGGTGTCTCACCGCGCCATCCGGTCGGGGTGTCCCCCACGTCAGAGAACTGTGGTGTGGTGCCCGAGGCGGCGGGGCGGGGCCTGGCCCTGCCGGGCGTTCTTAGCACGTCGACTAACCTCCTCTTCGAAGTGGCGATCCATTCTTTGTCCTTTGAGTCGAGAGCGTCCAGATAGTCCTGTTTCACTTGAGCCTCGAGCAGACCGGGGAAGTAGTCTCGGGCGATGATGTCGGACAGAACGTTGGTGTAGACGTCTTCGTCGAGGACGGTGGCGGGTCGTTTGATGCGCTTTGGGGGTGGGGGAGGGGGCATCAGAGCGGATTCGCTCTGGCGTTTTGTGAGGGCTTGGGAGGACATGGCTGCGGGAGAAACGGCAGACTTGTTGTGAGAAGTGTGGTCAGTAATGAGAGGACCTCATCGGTCGTCTGGCCGTGGAGCAAACATGGAGATGATGAGAAAGAAGATGGGAGATGCAGCGGAGTGAGATGACGGAGATGTGGATGCGGGCGGTGATGGATCAAAGTGTGTGATTGGCTGTTCTTTACTACAGCAATAATACTGCCGATCTAGTCATAAGGACTACAAGATAGGGCTAATTACCAGGTATTATTATATAGGTATCTATTTGATAACTACCTCTGCAGATATGTCTTAGGTTGAATGTATATACAGTACACATGTACAAGTCTATATCCTATCTTCTTACACAGATAGTAATCACAACCAAAACAAATGTAATCGACCAAGGAAATATCCCGAGCGACGGCCGTCAATGTCAATATCCAAGAACGAGAGAACAAGATGAAATAGATAAAACCACCCACCCACTACAGTGCCCAGATCCTCCGTACCAGAAGAACACCGGATGTTTTTCTTTTTTGGATCCTGAGGAAGCAGCGCTGAGAAATGCAAGATATAGACCCGAAAAAGAAGAGAAGAAGAGAAAAGAAAGGGGGAGAAGAAGAAGAAGAAGAAGAAGAAACCCAAGAAAATGGAAGAGGAAGCCAACGAAGGACGAGAGCTGTGCTGGATCAAAAAAAAAAAAAAAAAAAAAAGACAGACGGAAAGAACGACACGTATATAGACAGAGCAAGGAAATTCGCCAATGACCGAAATGGAGAAGATAGGGAGAAAAATCAGGGAGTCATCAATCGTCGAAGAGATTATCGGCGGTGGCTACACCTTCCCTTTTTTTTAGGGTATATATGCCAGAAAATAAAACAAAAACTAGAACAGGAAAAGAAACATGAAGAATAGAAGAAGAAAGGAAGAAAAAAAAAAATCACACAAAGTTAATTGGGAGGCGCAGTGGGAAAGAGAGAGTAGGATGGTCGGCCTCGCCGTCGGTGCGCGCTCTTAGGCGGCAGGTCGGGCTTGGCGCGGGCCACCCACGGGGCCGTCTCCAGGTGGGAGGTCGACTGGGCCCGGTCGTGCAGGGCGGAGGCCCCGGACGCATCCCGAGGAGCGTCCCCTGAGGATGGGTCCCGGCACCAGGAATCCAGCTCCCCGGCGAGACTCTTCGTCGGGCGGTGGTGGGTGGACGCCTCGGGGCGGGCCGCACTGGCGGCCGAGGGGCATCGGGAGGAGGAATCCCCCCCGGCGGACGGGGGCCCGTCGGCGAGGTCCCGGCTATTGGCTAGGCTGTGGATCAGGTCGGGGACGCTGACGGTGGAGACGGAGGACCGGTGTTTGCGGACGATGGAGGCGGCGCGCGACAGGATCAGGCTCTCCTCGGAGTTGTACTTGCTGATGGGGGAGAAGCTGCTGCGGGGAGAGACCGGGTGCTCCATCTGGGGGCTGACGCCCGAAGAGTAGAAGGAAAAGGGCCGGTCCGACTCGGCGTCCGTGGCCAGGTACTCCTCGTACAGGGCATCCGGCCCGTCGGGCTTCCCCAGGGCCGACGGGAACAGAGATGGACCGACCGGAGGGAAGTAATCGCCGGCGGCACTGGCCGGGGTGAGCGCCCGCTGCGACCCCGGAGTCGGCAGCGTGGAGGGGCTCAGGTGCATCGCGGGCACCGTCGGAACCCCTCGGGGTGCCGACGACGGGACAGGACCGTCGCAGTCGGTGGCCAGGATGGGGATGTCGGACCCGGGGGTCGGGAGCGGCGGTCGCTCCTCGAGCGACCGACGGCCCCAGTCAAAGTCGGAGCACGATTCGGCGGCGTGCTCGTAGCAGTAGTCGATGTCGGCATCCCACGTCTCGTAGATGGTCTCGTAGGCGGGTTTGCGGCGGGAGGACCCGCGGCGGATGGGCGCGCCGGAAGGCGGGGTGAGATCGTCTGCTTCCGACGCCCCGCGCTGCATGTGCGACGACGGCGGCGGCGGCGGCAGGGTCGGGGAGCCCAACGCCTCGGAGAATCGCCGGGACAATTCGGCGGAGGAGTAGATGGAGGGACGGGAGGCCGGCACGGGGCTGCTGCCCCCGCGGGACGGTGGGCGGGGACCGTCGGCGAGGTCGGGCTGTTCAGGGCTGTCGTGCCAGTGGGTGGCAGCGATCTCCTCCGGCACGTCCGTCAGGTCCGACGGGCGGGTGGTTGGGGACAGCGACATGGTCCGGACGTGGTCCCAGGAGCCGGCGAGTTCGGGGCCGGACGGGGCGGCCGGTGGCGGCCGGTGGAGGATCTCGTCGATGACGCGCGCGGTGGGTTCGGGGATGTCGGGGGCGGCGGCGAGGTGCGGCGAGGCCGCGCGGGGCGGAGGGGAGTCCACGCGGGGCGAACGAGGGACGGGGCGGGAGAAGTTCTCGATGGGGCGCGACGGGCGACGGGCGTGAGACACCTGCTGCTTGGGGCTGATGGAGGAGGAACCGCCGGGGGAGACGGACGGGCTGACGGAGGCGAGCGGGTCCTCCACCGGGGCGGTCGGGGTGGTCGGGGGGAGGGGGGAGGAGTCAGAGTCGGCGAATTCGCGGAGGGGGAGGATGTCCTCGGCGCGGATGCCCTTGAGGTCGGTGACGGGTCGCTGGGAGGCGCGGATGGCGGAGAACTCGGTGACGAGGTCATTCTGGCGGGTGTCCTCGAGGGCGGGGAAGTGCGACTGGCTGGTGTGGGTGAGGTGGTGAAAGTCGAAGGGGTCGGAGATGAGGGATTTGAGGTGGCCCTGGGCGTCACTCTGGCGGGCGCGATGGTGACGGTGGAAGAGGTCCCCGACCTCGAAGCGGGCGCTGCTGGCCCTCCGGTCACGGTCGGACTCGTCGACCTCATCGAGGGTGGCGACGATGTGGAAACGGCTACCCTGACGGCGGAGGATGCGACTCCCGCGGGTGAAGAGGGCTTTGGTCATGCTCCCGGGGCGGTCATTCCGCAGACCGGCTGCGGAGGGGGCGCGGTCGTCTGGGGGGTGGACGGAGGCGGCATCGACGGAGGTCATGGAGGAGGTGGTAGAGCCGGTGGTAGAGCCGGAGTTGGAGGTTGAGGTGGTGGTGGTAGTGATAGAAGAGGAGGAAGTCGTCGTCGTGTTACTCCGAGAGCGACCTCCAAAGACGGAGAGACGTTTGGGACTGTGGGGGAGAGCCGTGGACCTGGAACGGAGATGGACGGCATGGTCTGGGGGGTCTCCATTGGAGGAGCGAGTAGAGGGACGGTCTTCTACACGGGCTTGATCCGAACGGACCTGATCCCGGTGGGAGTACATATTGATATAATCGGGGAGGTAGTAGTCAGGATGTCAGAGGCCAGGTGGAAGTGGCATGATAGGACAGTGATAGAATGAATGGGGGGGGAGGAGATAGAGAGACGCAGAGAGAGAGAGAGAGAGGGAAGAAGTAGAGAGAGAGATAGAGGGGAGGGGGAAGAGAGAGAGAGAGGGAGTAAGGATGAAGTGAAAGAGAACAGGGGAGAGAGAAAGAAAGAAAGAAGTGAGAAAGAGTGAGAGGAAGAAAGAAAGTGGAGTAGTCTAAGACGCCCGACGGATAACCGTCAAACCAGTGGAGAGAAGAGATTGGTCTGGATCCCCATTCTAGTTAGATGAACAGGATGAAACGAGAGAACAGGAGAGAGAACAGAATCCAGAATCGAGAAAGTAAGAGAGTCGAGAAAGAAAGAGAGAGAGAGAGAGAGAGAACTCGCTTAGCGAGTGGGGATCCTTTCCATATAAACTCGAGATTCTCCTATATCCAATATCACCCAAGGTAATAAAACCAACAATGACATTTAAAGGAATGAACCCCTGTCACCCCTGATCCATCTCAACCTCTGTCTGGTCCATGGTTCATCCAGGATTATCCACGATTTACCCTGTTTAACCACGGTTGACCAGGATGACAAGGTTCTCCGGACAGACAGCGGAGACGGGGAAATAGTATATCGTAGTATATAATAGAGGTATTATAGATATTGATTCAATATTCTAGCTATCTTTGATTCTTTCCATGTTATCTTTTGGTCGTTCCATTCTTTCTCATATTCTGTACTCTCTTTTCTACATTTTATATCGATTTTACACATTATATTATAGATCACGTACCTCGGATCCACATGCTGAGAATATCACACCGCCAGGGTACCTGCATCCACGTTCTACGATGGATTTAATATCTGAGGGACTATTATTATTGGATCTTATTGATTTATATTATATATTCTATATTATATATTCTATATTATACTATTATATTAATTATCCTGTTCAGCCCCGGATCCATCTCCTCCATCTTCTCTCGCTCTCTCTCTCTCTCTCTCTCTTTCTCTTTTGATCCTCTACTCCATCTCTCCTAAACATTTAACTATATATCTCACAATAAAAAATATCAACAGAGAGGAGAGTCAAGAATCAAAAAATTAATCAAAAAGATCAATCTAACTATAAATAAATCCCCCTATCCTCCCTCCTCCGATCTACCCCGATCGGGTCACTCCAGGACGATCTCTCTCTCTCTTCCTCGGTCGCATCTCCCTCGTTCTCCATCGTTCTTCCTCCTGACGATCGTGTCTGGACCATATTCACTCCACTGGTAGTACCCTGTGGACTCCGTCTAGTTCTGTCTACTCCATCGGTCACCTCTACGGTCTACCGAGTACGCGTCGATACGATCGATTGATCTGATCATACTGTTTGTGACTTCTTATACACCTCGGATAACGCCATAATACACAATAGAGAAGAAATAAATAAATCACAAGAAAAAGAAATCAAAACAGCCCGTCATCCTCGTGTTCTTCGTCATCCCCACTTTCCTGCCCCCCTTCGTGGCCCCCGACCTCTCCTCCTCCTCCCGTCGTGGCCCCCGTCCCCTCCTCCCCTTCGTCTTCCTCCTCCTCATCGTCGTCCGCAATCCGTCGGGCTTTCTGTTTCGCCCGTCGGCGTTGCACCACTTCCTGCTCCTGCTCCTCCTCCCTATCATCCTCCCCCCCATCGCGCATCTCCTCGTCCCCGTCCGACCCCGCCGGGCTTCCGCCCCCATCCTCCTCCTCATCCGAATCCACAACCATCTCACTACTCTTATACTTGCTCGACGCCTTCCCGCCCGATCGACGCTCCAACCGACGTCGCTTCTTCGGCGCCGCCTCCCCTCCACTCTCCCCGCCCGAGCTATCACCACCCCCCACAGCTCCCTCCTCCCCATCACTGACGAACGAGTCCCCGTCCGTATCCCGTCGCTGCGACCGCTTCTTGCGCTTCGACGACGCCCCACCACCACCACCTCCTCCCCCGCCAGACGCCTTCTTCCGACGCTTGACCCGGTCGCCCGTCTCCTCGTCCGTCGTCAGCTCCGCTTGCTCCCGCGCGTGATCGTCCGCCGCCCGCTGCTCCGCCAGCCGCTGCGCGTCCTCGATCAGCTGCTGCCGCTCTGCGGCGACCTTCTGCTTTCGCTCTTGTTCCACCGCCTGCGCCTGCTTGACGGCTTCGGCCCGGCGCGCGAGCTCCGCCTCCCGCGCCGCCCGCGCCTGCTGTAGCTTGGCGGCGTTCTGCTCCTCGTAGGTCCGTTGGCTCTGGAGGGCTCGCTCCAGCTGCTTGTTGATCGTCTTGCCCATGTTGGCGCGCTGCTCGAGCGCGCCTGCCGGGTAGGGCGGGTTCTTCCCTGCGGCGAGCCGGCCGAAGGTCTCGACCGCCTGGCGGAGTCCCTCCGCTGCGGCCTCGAGGTCTGCCACGGTGCGTTGTGTTTCGCCCAGTCCGTAGGCGAGCGACGCGATCTGGTTTTGCACGAACGCGACGTTGAACTCCAGGTGCACTTGCCCCGGTGCAACCGAGTGCGCCCGGCGCGCGTACTCCAGCGCGGTCTGCATCGCCGACAGGCTCGCCTCTTGCTTCCCCCGTAGGAGCCATACTCGGCCCAGGCAGGCGAGGATCTGCGCGTCGCGCGCGCGGTCCTTGGAGAGAGCCGCCTCGTAGTGCTCGATCGACCGCGTGTACTGCCGGAGTTCCGCGTACACGTGCCCCAGGTTCAGGTAGACGCTGGCGTCGCGCAGCGTGTCGCGGATCTTGGAGAAGATCTGCACGGCCGCGCTGTAGTCCTTGCGGTCGTCGACGAGCGCGATGCCGATGCCCTGCGCGGCGTAGGCGTTGCGCCCGTCCAGCTGCAGCGCCTTGTCGAAGAACTCCACTGCGCGCTCGTACATCCGCCGCCGCTTTTCCCGCTCCGTGTCCGTCTCGCGCCGCATGTCGCGCGCGGTCAGCAGGTGCACGTTGCCCATGCCGGTCAGCGAGTACCGGTCGTGCTTGTCGAAGTACTGCAGCGTGTGCTTGTAGTGGCGCTGCTCGGGGTCTTCGGCGAGGTTCGCGGTCCGCTTCTTGGATTTGCTGAGGTACCAGCCGAAGAGCGCGCGCACTTCGAGGTTGGTGGAGTCTGCTTCGTAGAGCTTGCCCATGCGCTTGGGCCCCTCGTCCGTGGGGCTCTGGCGGAGGGCGATGTAGGTGAGGCGCGCGTTGGCCTCGGTGTAGTCGCTGTGTCGCTCGAGGAGCCCCGCGTACACCTTCTTGGCCTCGTCGGGCATGTCGGCTGCTTCGTAGGTGCGGCCGAGGTTGTAGCTGATTGTTGTGACCAGGGCGTCGGTGTCGAGGTCGCTTGATTTCTCCTGCGAGCGCACGCAGGCGCTGAGCGCCGCTTGGAAGGTCGCCCGTGCGGCGTCTACCCGCTCGGACTGGTACAGGAAGCAGCCCATGTTGTTGAGCAGCTGCGGGGGGAGATTGGCGCGGAGGGCCGTCCGGAGCGCCTCGGCGTCGTCGTCTTCCATGCCCTCCGGCCGCTCGTCGTCGCCCATCTCCGCTAGCTGCATCTCCTCCAGCTGGGAGAGACACTGCATGCTCTTCTCAGGCGCCGTCTGCTCGTACAGACGCGCCAGGTACACCAAGACGGACTCGTCCGGCGCGATCTTCTTCGCGTCGTCCTTCCACAGGCTGCGCACCGACTCCAGCAGGCCGATGGCCTTCTTGAGTTCGGCCGACTTGTCCTCCTTGGAGCCGCTGCGCTGGAGCGCGAACACGTCCTCCGCGTGGAGCGCCGCCAGCAAAAGCATGCATTCTGGGTTCTTGGTCTGCTGGACGATCTTCTCCAGTCGGAACTTGGCCCCGTCCAGGTCCTTGTTCGACACTTGCATCTGCACCGCGCCGAACTTCGCCGGTAGGTATCCCTGGTCGCCGCCGCCGCGCGCCTGATCCGAGCGGTTGTAGTACTCTGCTGCGCGCGCCAGGTCGCCCTCGTAGTGTGCCTTGCGACCGAGGAGGTACCATCCGTCGCTGGCGATCTGCATGACGTCGGTGTGTTCGATCGACTTGCGCGCGAGCGTCTCGACGGTCGCGTAGGACTTGCGCAGGAGGAAGTACCCTCCGAATAAGGCGCAGGTCATGGGGTATTCCTTGTCTAGCTTGAAGGCCTTTTGCGTGTACTGCGTCATGGCCACCTTGTACAGGGAACCGAAGGACGGGTCGGTGGTGGCGTGGCGGGAGCTGTCGTAGAGGTAGTAGACCGCAAGGAGGATGTTGGCGACCTTGGAATCGGGGTTCTATGGAGATCGATCATTAGCCTCGTAATCAACCATCGTAGACGAGGGTCAACTCACCAACGCCAGTGCTCGCTCCCAGGCTACCTTGGCCTGATCCTTGAAGCCCAGCTGCCACAGACAGCACCCGATCCCGATCCGCGGATCCGGGTCCGTCAGCCCCGGCATCTTCACCAACGCCCTCTGGTAGCCCTCGAGCGCCTCCGCATACCTCCCCAGCATGTAATGTGTTCTCGCGCGACCCAGGATCGCCATCACGTTGCGGCCCCCGAAGGCCCGGGAGGACTCGTCGAAGCATTTGAGCGCCTGTCGCAGGCACTCGACGCGCTCGGAGGTATCCACGGTGCCCGGGCGGACCGGTCTCGGGGGGTGCAGCGAGGCGCGCAGGAGGGAGAGCACACCGCGGGCCAGGAACAGGGGCGGGAAGGCCGGGTTCAGCCGCGAGGCCTCGTTCAGCGTGGACGTGGCCTGCTGCAGGTAGTAGTCTTTCGTCTTCGCCTCGGTGTACAGTTCGCCCTCGGACGCGACGCGCGGCGCCTGGCGACTCTTCAGCATCAACAGCCAGCAGACCCAGCCCAACAGGCCGAGCTTTTCCTTGGTGGCGCCATGGGCGACCGAGGCGAGGCCCTTGTTCAGGATATCGATTGCGTGGTCGATCTGTTTCTGCTTGGCGTAGGCCAGCGCGATGATCACCCAGAAATTCTTGGCGGCTTTCTCGTTCTCGAGCAAGGTGCAGAGTTCGGTGGGGTCATCGGGGAGACCTTCTAGACTGACCTCGACTTCGCTGTCGAGGGTGGAGGCGGGAATATCGATGGCGGAGGGAATGTCAGAGAAACGGAGGTTGGCCAAGGAGTTGGCCGGCGCGAGCGAATCTCCGTTGACACCATTGGCGAATCCATTCGATACGGATGCCATGTTTGGACAGGAGGTCCAATTCCGATCGGAAAGATGTTTGAAATTTGAGATATGAGGGGAAATGGGGATGTTTCGTGAGGGGGGAGGACAGGACAAGTTTTGCGGCGAAGCTTCAGCTCATATTCATCACCGAGGACAAAGTCAATCGTAGGTGAGAGTCGCGACTGCTGAGCATCCGAGCACGATCGGAGAGCCCTGAATTTGCGCAGCAGTTGCCGAGAGTGTAAAAAGAAGAAGGAAGGAAGAAAGAAACAAGAAAACAAGAGAGGTTGTTGGGAGGAGAAGATGGCTGATCCGATCGAGGATTCAGAGGAGAAGCCCCGGAGAGCCTGAGGCTCGGCCGCCCGTAATGGGGCTGGTGCTCACCGCCACACTGTGGCTGGCCATACTTTATCGATTCGAGGATACAGTGTACTATATACTCCGTACAACTACTTGATATAAAAATCATTCATTAACCAATTCTATCATCGATTAACACTGGCTCCAAAAATCCGATCAAACCTAATCCAACGAAGGAAGCTGTCTATCTAGTTGCATGCCCGTCATTATTGTCATCTGTCGCGCTACTCATCTCATCATGGACCACCTACACCGGTCGATCGCAAAGTCAGTCCCCAACGGTTCACCTAGTCAACACCTTTGGTAACTTGCACAGACAAGCCGCCATCGTCACCACCATGAAAATCCGAGCGAGTTCGCTCCAGTGACCGAGTCGCACATGGGCCTCGACGAATCCGTCGGACGCGACGGCCTTTTGCTTCGCGGACCCGGACTCGGCTTCGATGGTGCCCGCCAGCTCGGTCGGGAACCGCCCTGTTTCGAAGTATTGGTCCATCAAGAGGTCCTTCTCGGACCATCGCTCCCGCAGCCAGGTATCGAATTCCGCCTGGTCCTCCAGCGGGATATCCGACACGGCGAACCGTCGCCAATACATGTTGACCGATGTCGGAGGTCTCCCCTGTCCGTAGGTGGAGCGCAGGGTGAAATACTTATCGGGAAGGCTCCCTTTCCTATTTTCCAGTCACGCTATCGTCAGCCTTTGCTGGGCTTTTTTTTTTTTTTTTTTTTTTTTAAAGAAAGAGGGGGGCACTTACGGTGGACCTTCGTAGGCGACAGTGCAGTCATACACCCAATCCACCGTCCCGCGTAATTGTTGCAAACAAAAGAAGAGACCGGTGGATCGGGGGAGCAGCACATGCTCCGGGGTCGGGTACCCCTGTTTCTCGGCGTAAGCGGCACTCCGCCGTTTGGTGTTGGGCGACAGGTTCGTCCCCTCGGGGAATATTAGCAGCCACATGGGGTCGTAGTCGGGAGAATCGGACTTGGAGCCGGAGTGGCGCGCTTTCAGCTTCTCCAGGCGATGCTCGAGCCGGGGCTTGTCGGAGATCCACTTGCGGGCCATGAAGATGAATCCGTAGAACATCATGCCCTGACCCACGACGGGGATGTACTTGAGGGATTCCTTGAGGATGATAAAGATGCGGCCATGCATCGCATTCGTGTAGGCGACCCACCAGAGGTAGATCCAGTCGGTATACACCTGGTGGTTGGCGATCATCACGAGGCGCTCCGGGAACTGGGTTTTCAACTGTCCATCGACCAGGTGGATTTGACCTCGCACGCTGTGATCCCCACTGACACGAACATAAGTCGGACACCCCCACTGGGTGAGGGCGGTGATGACCAGCCCGAAGGATTGTTTGGTCGAGGCCATGTACGAGTAATACCAGCGTTTGTTGAGCAGGTACAGCGGGGCGCCGACCAACTGGGTCGCAAAGATGACGAAGCAGCAGCAGTTGAACCAGGCTCCCAGGAGCAGCGACCGGACGACCTGCATGGGGATGCCATGTTTTAACCGGGGTTCTTCATCCTTTCGAGCGACGTGGGAGGTTGTCTCGGGGGGCTCTTGATTTCGGTGTCGGAGCGCGGAACCGTCCATGGTTGTATCGTTTACTGTACTGTTTTCTATCTTGTGCAAGGCTGTTTCCTCAAGGACAGGGAAGCTTCACGGACCGAACTCGTCAGTGGATGAATTCCTTCTTTATTGACTAGGGTCACGACGTACAAAGAAAAGCGGTGTCTTTTGCCGCTGACGGCACACCGGGGAGGATATAGGATCCGTCGGAGTAGATGGAGAGTCGGTCGTGGTCGTTTCTTGACGCCAACAAAGATAGCTAACAAAAGAAAAAAAAAAGAAAAAAAAGAAAAAAATACCGGGAATTCAAAAACCGAGGATAAGAAGATCCCATGAATCCAGAGGAGTGTCAGGTGGATCAAGAGTTGCCTGTGGATGTTTTGGGCTGAGAGAACAAACGACTGGATCTCGTGATCCCGATCGGAGCATGACGTTTTCTGCCGCAGCCTCGGCCTTTATCCCCTGGGCGGTCAGCAGCCGATCTTCTCGTATTCCTCCCTCTCTTCATCTTTCCTGTCAATCAATGGTGGACATCTGTCGAGTGACTAACTGACTTGAGTCTGACTAGGTAATCCGAATCTCAATCAAAATATGCAGTCCATCCGTTCAAGGACCTTTTGACATGTTCCACAAGTCCTGGACTAAGGACGCCATATAGAAAGTGGGTCCAGGCTGGATCAGGTATGGCAGGACGACCCGTGGGTCAGGTTGATTGGGATAGATTATCTTACTGCGATTGGTATGAGACCATTTCAATTACTATATTAAAGTTGGTTTGTTCTTATGATATTAAGGTCTGGTTATCAGTGCCATGGCTGAGTCATGTACACAGGAAAGTGCGCCACGCGCGATGGTGGATGATGCTCAACCACGTTGACCAATTCAGCCATAGTGTGGAATGTGGAGTTTCTCTTGTCTCCTTCCCCTCTTGAACGGGGGGGTCAACATCAATCGAACTGCGCGTTTCGTCCCCTCGAACCGCGTGGATGGAGAGATCCTTCTATCCGTACCAGGGTGAGACACTGAGACAGAACAGACACCACTGCTACGTGGGACGGAGAATCCGCCTAGAACGACAGACCGAATCAGGCTGACCGTCCAGGGCTTGATCTGACTAATGGATGAAATTATAGTCTGGATCAAACCAATGGAAGACAAGTCTCAGCGTCTCAAACCGAAAAAAGGAAAACAAACAGTAAATCAATCAAATCAATTCCGTTCGAGAATAGAGTGACAATGAACGAAGAGAGCAAGAGAGGATGAATGAATGAAAGGAAGGAAATTCAGTAATATCGAAGGATGGGGGATCCCCCTTGAAGGAGTGAAACCTTCTTGTTTGGACCTTCAACCTCCCTGTCACTCTTTCTTTCTGCCCTCTTAATTAACGGTTGGGACTTACTTTACCATTGCCTACTTTCCTCCCCCTCTTCTTCTTCGTCTTCTCCCTCCCTCTCCCTTTCTGGCTCCTTCTTTCCCGCCTTTTCTTCCTCCCCTTTTTCTCTTCTTCCTCCCATCCCCCCCCCTCCTCTTTCTCCAGTCTTCTTTCCTTTCTCTCTCTCTCTCTCTCTCTCCACCAATTGATCGGTTCAATTGAGAGATTGTTGAACGCTCAATCCTGCAGGTCAGTGGTGACTTGGACTTGGATCACTGTGGTCTCTCGTCGCGTTATCATCTGAGTCAAACGGGGAAATTGTGCATCTCCCGCCTGGAGCCTCCTCGCAAGGGCGAGGATTCTCTGGTTTCTCAACCTGCAGGTCGGAAGTCAGGTAAGATCGCATTTCCTTTCTCTGAAGCAACCCGAGCGGAACAGCAGCGAAAAGTAAAAAGGACAAGAGAAAGAGATGAAGGGTCTTCAGACAAGATTCTTGACTCAAGTCAAGTCAAATTACCCCACTGTCTCCGCGCGATCTATATGTTTTCCCAGACACCCGCACGGTTGGGTGTACACCACCGTCGGCCTGGTCTAGCTTGCAGGATTTCCCTCTCTCTCTCTCCCCTCCCATTTTTGATGATATGGGGGAAGGGTTGTTCTTTGACCTTTCCTTTCTGTGCCTTTCTTTAAACAGTAGAAGCCAGAATTCTAACAGCCAAGCAGTCAATCATTCACCCCGTTACCCCTCCGCGCCCTCGAACAAACACCCCACACCCACCCCCTGAATTCTTGTGTGTCCCTCCTATTGGCCTTGCTTGCGCTCCAGTGCAGAAGGGTCTTATGGAAAGTAAGTGGGCCATTTCTTAGGTCGTTCACTCCCGATCAGACCTGTTTCAATCCAACCTTTTTTTTTTTCCTTTTTCGAGGGGGCGACTCTTCATCTTTTCTTGTTTGCTTTTTTTTTTTTTTTTTTTGTCTTGTGGTGGTTCTGGTTCCACGTAGTCTTGCATTCCGCGTGTGCATCCCTCCATGTTCCTAAACGGTCTTTCCCTCGCAGGATGTATTCCCCCGATCAGTTCATGAACCCTGGGCCAGCCCCTCGCCCGCCCGCCGAACGTCCCAAGCTCAACCTGGCCCCAAACCCCTCCGGTGCCGCCACCTCATTCAGCCAAATGAGTCTCAATTCACCCTCGACCCCGGGGTCCGCGAACCTGTCCCTGTTCCCCAATACTAGCTCCCCCTCGCTCGCTCAGGTCAAAACCAACCAGTCCAGCCAGGGCAGCCTCTCGGTCGTCAAGGAGGGCTTCGTCCGGTGCAAGGAAGACAAGTTTCTCGCCACGTGGAACCAGCGATTTCTGACCCTGCGCGAATTCCGCCTGGATTTTTCCAAAAATGAGACCGGCAAGGTCGTTCTCTCCATCCCGCTCTCCACCGTCACCGGCGTCTCGCGGTCGGAAGATACCCGCATGGCGTTCGAGATCATCCGCTTGGCCAATCCCAAAGACGCCGGGGCCAAGGCCGCCGTCCTGTCCCGCGATGTGCCCACGAAGAGCATCACCTGTGAGGTCAAGACCGACGACGAGATCTATGACTGGATCGACAAGATCTACGAGCGCTGCCCGGGCATGGGCGGCGTGAGTAACCCCACCAACTTCAGCCATCGCGTTCATGTCGGCTTCGATCCGCACACGGGAGCCTTCGTGGGCCTGCCGCCCGAGTGGGAGAAGCTCCTGACCTCGTCGGCCATCACCAAGGAGGACTACAAGAAGAACCCCCAGGCCGTCATCGAGGTCCTCGAGTTCTACTCCGACATCAAGATGCGCGAACAGAACCCCGAGTACTACTCGGGCATGTCCTCCGGCCCGCAGCAGTCGAAGCCCTTCGGCAACAATGGCTCCGTGGGCAGCTCCATCGCCCCGCCGCGACCCCCGCCGCCAGGCCCCGCCCAGCGTCTGGACACTGGCATGCCCGGTCGGGGGCTCAACTCCTCCCCCGTCAACCCCCACGGCAGACCCGACGCGGATCGCTCGGTGGCGGAGCAGCAGCAACAGCAGCAACTGGAGCGCATGAAGGAGATGGCGGAGCAAGAGCGTCGCCGCGTGGAGGATGACGCCCGGCGCGCCCGCCAGCGGGAGGAGGAATACGAGCGGATGGAGCAGGAGGCCTACAACGCCTCGCTCCCCAAGACCCGCGCCCCCACGGCCAAGCAGGAACTAGGCGGCTATAGCCCGGAGCCGTCCATGAATGACCGCTACAAGCCCAGCCGCCCCGCCCCTCAGGCGCCGGGCGCCGGGCGGGGGCCGCAGGAGCGCCAGCTGACCGCCCAGCGCCCCGCGCCGTCAGCGCCGACGGCCTCGAACGGACGGGCGCCCGACCAGTCCGCCCCGGGCTCCCGCTACGCGCCGCCGCATGAGCCCCGCTCCCCGTACGCGCCCCGCGCGCCCCCGAACCACGGCCCCAAGCAGCATGCGCAGGGCCCGCCCCCGTCCAAGCTGCCGGCCCCCGTCCAGCCGGTCAAACCCCTGAACATTGCCAACAAGCAGGGTGCCCCCAAGCCGGGCGTCTCGGATGGCGTCCGCCAGGCCGAGGCCGCCTTGACGAAGAAGGCGGAACAGCCCCGCCAGAAGGAGGTTCGCATGTCGGCCATGTCCGAGAACGAGGTGATGGACCGATTGCGGTCCGTCGTGTCCAAGGACAACCCCAACGAATCATACAGCAAGCAGC
Organism: Aspergillus candidus; assembly: GCF_002847045.1. NCBI lineage: Eukaryota > Fungi > Ascomycota > Eurotiomycetes > Eurotiales > Aspergillaceae > Aspergillus > Aspergillus candidus. Next base: position 118,796 of record NW_020194063.1, on the reverse strand, counting down.
GGAAGATCGGACAAGGTGCCTCCGGGTCCGTGTACGTGGCCCGGGTCAAGGAGCATGCCACCTCACCGGTCGCTCATGAACTGTACCGGCAGTACGGGCCCCGGTGCCAGGTGGCCATCAAGCAGATGGATCTGCGCAGCCAGCCGCGGAAGGAGCTGATCGTGAACGAGATCATCGTCATGAAGGACAGCCAGCACGCCAACATCGTCAACTTCCTGGACTCGTTCCTCCAGGAGTCGAGCAACGAGCTCTGGGTGGTCATGGAATTCATGGAGGGCGGTGCGCTCACGGACGTGATTGACAATAACCCGGTGATCCAGGAGGATCAGATCGCCACCATCTGTGTCGAGGTGCGTGTTTAACACCCCCCCTATATTTACCTTAACAAGATCATACTGACCACCGCAGACCTGCAAAGGATTGGCCCACCTCCATAGCCAGAACATTATCCACCGTGATATCAAGAGTGACAATGTCCTTTTGGACCGAGCGGGCCACGTGAAAATCAGTACGTTTTCTCCCTTCCTTTCTTTGTGATCGATTATGTCAATACGATCAATCCTATGGCATTTTGACTGACCACCCATCTAAAGCCGATTTCGGGTTCTGCGCCAAACTGACCGAGTCGAAAAACAAACGCGCCACCATGGTGGGTACGCCATACTGGATGGCCCCTGAGGTGGTGAAGCAGAAGGAGTATGGTCCCAAGGTCGACTGCTGGTCCTTGGGTATCATGGCGATCGAGATGATCGAGTCCGAGCCGCCGTACCTGAACGAAGAGCCGCTCAAGGCGCTGTATCTCATCGCCACCAACGGGACGCCCCGGCTGAAGAAGCCCGAGAAACTGAGCAAGGAGCTCAAATCCTTCTTGAGTGTCTGTCTCTGTGTTGACGTCCGCAGCCGAGCCACGGCCGACGAGTTGCTGGCGCATGAGTTCCTCCGATCGGGATGCAGCCTTGCGAGCCTAGCCGAACTGCTCCGCTGGAAGAAGAACAGTCAATGATCTCGATGATCTAATTTTTTTGCTTTTCCGCGTTGTTCTTCTACCGGACAGTCAATTTCCCCTCCCCCTGCACGATTTACACCAGATCTGGCCTCACGCACATATGGGTACCATTTACGCCGCCTCCGGTTGATTTTGCTATTCCTGACGACCTGCATTGATTGCACTTCAATTTTTCTCTCGTATGATATCCAACCCAAAACAGCTTCGTCAGCAGACTTGGCGTGGATGATTGGGCGTTTTTTTTTTTTTTTTTTTTTTCCTTCTTGGGAGTTCGTTCCCACTTGGTTCGTTTTGATGATCTCTGATACTCTTGATCTGATTCATGGCGTGGCTATGCTCTTCTTCTCTTGTTCACCTTTTTTCTTCTTCTTCACTTCTTCACCCTTTTTTCCCATCTGGCCACCGACCCGGGCTGATGGCTCCGCGATGCGGTCGACCCAGGGGTCATGGATGTACATGTCCTAAGGACAGGACCGCGAGGAACAACCAGTATGTATGGATTGGGGCACAGACTCCAAGGTTATGAGTTCGCGGTGGGATCAAATAATTTGTTTATAGCAAGCGACTCTATCAGAGAAATAAATTATAGACCACTAATTACCATGCATGTTTACACTTGACTTATTGGATTGTGTTGAAGATAGGAAGTGATCAGATGAGTAGGCTCCAAAGCAATTGAATTATCATTGTCAATAACGTACATGAATTCGTTTAAAGAACACCGGGAGAGAAAGGAAATTATAGAAAAGCAAATAAAGGCACCATTCTCCAGGCTTTTTTTTCCTTTTTCTTTTTCATCTTTCTTTCTGCTCTGGTGTCTTTATGCTTCCACACCTGGTGATTGATTGATTGGTTGATTGATTGATTGGGAAGGAGTAGAGCAATGGGATACACATGCTCAATCCAGTCCTATTGAGAAACTTATCTGTGTATCAATCAATCAATAATCAACCAACCAGCCCAGATAAAAACCAGCTCAAACCCGATCAAAAACATGTCAACAAAACCAGTAAGTAGAAAAACAAAGTAAAATAATTAATAAGAAAGATACATATAGAGTCATTATCAAACCCGCGCCTCCGCCGCGCAGACCTCCCCAAAGAGCACATCACCCTGCAACAAGGCATCCAGGTTCTCATTCTCATCATTGTCTTTACTTTCTGCTTCTGTTGAAGGAGAAGACGACGACGACAAAAGCCCCCCGTCAACCAGTTGCTTTTTCCAGACGGCTTGGTCTTGGCCGGAGAGGTCGGACCAGAGGTGCTTGATTTGGTCGTGGGGGCTTCTGGTGGGGACGAGGTAGAGGAGGTCGATGAGGAGGTTGTTGGTTTCGGGGTTGCATGTTATGGAGAGGAGGGGTTTGGTTTGACCTTGGTCTTGGGTTGTGTCTTGTTGGTGTTGGTGCTGGCGGGCTTGGAGGATGATGTTTTGGAGGGGGGAGGAGGAAGAGGAGGAGTTGAGGTTTAGGGTTGGGATTGCTGGTGGGGGAGAAGAAGGAGATGATGAAGATGATGAGTCCTCTGAACGGGGTCGCAGCGATGTCGACGAATAAGTCTTGTAAGGGATGACGACAGCGTCGTAAATATCCGGCGGGAGATAGTCCGCGACGCCTAGATGAGGAGGCAGGGCGCCACGGATCTCGCCAAAGGCCTGGACGAGGAAGCAGACGATGAGGATGGAGAGGAGGGCGGTGGAGGCGCCTGCGAAGCTGGACCAGACGCTGGACTCGCCGGGGATGGAGAGCACGTAGCGCGGGGTGCGGCTGGATGCTGGGACGGGGGCCAGCGGGAAGGTGTGCACGACGACGGTGTTGCCCATGCTGACGGAGGCCAGCTTGACGGACTGGGGGGGCGTCTCGGGGGTGACGGGGTGGGCGGGCGGCGTGAAGTGCGAGAAGCAGGTTTTTGTCACGGAGAAGGGGTGCACGTCGCGGAGGGTGGTGTAGACGCGGAACTTGTCGAACCCGCTGGTTCGGCGCCAGCTGCGAGGGTCTGACTCGAGCGTGATGACTTCAATTGACTGGTCGCTGCCTGTTACGGCGACGATCGTCTGCTGCCGGTTGTCGAGGTCTTTGCCGAGGGTGCAGACGTCCATGCCTAGGCCGATCTTCATCGTGCTGCGGAGCTTCTTGCGTCGGACGATGGTGGCTGCCGCGGTGGGGGACTTGGGGTCCTTATTGTTCGGGGTCGCGGCTGGTCCCAGGTCGAGCAGGATGAGCTCGCAGCCGGTGCGGTCGGGGGAGTTCTGGAGCAGCAGCAGCGCAGTCGGCGACAGGAAGCGCAGAGCGCGGAACTTGGGCCTGCTGCGGGCGGCGGCTCCTTCGGGGCGAGGGATCGTGTACACGGTCTGCACATCGGGAGCGGCGTTCGACCGGGTGGTGGAGGAGATGCGGCAGAGGGACACGTCGCGCCCGTTAGTGTAGGCGACCTGGAACCGGCCCGGTTGGTCCTCCGACTCGATGATATCCACGTCCTCAGCCTCCTCGTCGTTGTCCAGACGGATGCGCCCGATCACGTCCGCGGAGGCGGGGGTCGAAGACGAGGCGTCGAAGAAGACGATCTCGCCCGACGGCGCGAGGCCCGTCGCGATCGCCGCGACCCGGGGCGACTCGCTCCCCTTCCACGGAGACAGCCGTGTTATCCGCTGGTAGGTGTCGCCGGTGCTGCCAGACTTGGTAGTTCGGAAGAGGGACTCGCGAGAGAGAGGCGTCGTCGTCCCGGTAGGCTTTTCCCGCGCGGGAGACTTCTTTTTCTTTTTTTTTCTCTCCGGGGACTCGGCCAGGGCCGATTTCCGAGGAGGATAGTCGATCTTAAACGATCGCAGGTGCTGGTTGTTGCCGCGCTTCTGTTCGGCGACGGAGCTGTTGATGCCGGCCAGGGCGACGAGAGAGTCGTCGGCTGCATGCGCCACGGCCAGCGAGGTCACCGAGTCTTCATCGCGCGACAATTCGATGTCGACAATTTCGGAGATTTCGTTGCGTTTGGAGGTGTTGAGGAGGGCCTGTGGGGATGACGTGCCGTGTTAGCTTACGGATGTTTTTTTTTTTCCATTTCTCTGCTTCTGTTTCTGGTTCTATTTTCGTTTCGTCTTGCTAAGTAGCTAAGTATAAAGAAAGAAAGTCACGTACAATTTTATTACCCACCCCACTGCGCCCTTCGCCGCCTCCGCCAGCAACCAGGAGGAAGCCCGGATTGCGCGGGTCGAAGTCGGCGGCGAAGAGGGGACACGAGAGCGTCAGCTTGGACGAGGGAACGCGGGGAGCCATAGTGGAGAGGGCGCGCGAAGCATCCACCAGAGGGGGCGAGAGGATAGAGAGGGTTCAATCAAGAGGAGGAGAGGTGGGGAAGAGAACAGATCGTCGGAGAAGGAGGACGATGAAGGTGGTTATTAGTGACTTGAGGACAACTGGAGGATTCCGTCTTTCCGCCCCGGATTTCTTGGCGTTGACTCTTACATTATACACAGCAGTCTATACGGGATCAAGGATTGCGACATGCTTTTTATAAACCTGTCCCCCAAAAATCATATTTATAGCTGGGGAATAATCTGAACGTCTAGGGAATAACTATCTGCGGACCATCTCTATCCCCATCTAATCGACCTCCTGGCCCGTGAACTCGGGCAGGCGCTTGCGGATATCCTCCCACGTCTCGTCGCCGTCCACGAGCGACTTGATCGCCTGGGTAATCTCATCCTCGCTAGCGCGGACTTGCTTCGTCGAGTCGCGGTCGCGCAGAGTAAACGAGTTGTCCTTGACCGACTGGAAGTCGACCGTGACGCCGAAGGGCGTGCCCAGCTCGTCGTTACGGGAGTACCGCTTGCCGATACTGGCGGACGAGTCATCCACGCGGTTCGACACGCCCATGCGGCGAAGCTTCATCATCAGGCGCTGCAACAGCGGGCGGAAAGAGGCATGGGACGACAGCGGAACGATTAGCACCTTGGTGGGCGCGATCACGGGGGGGAATGACAGAACCTAAAGATCAATCGGTTAGTGTCACGGACCAGGACAGAGACGCAGACAGGATACTTACTCCACGAGCCTCATCTCCCTCACGGGACCAGTAGGCGTGCTCCATCAAGCTGTACAGGATACGGCCGATACCGAAAGACGGCTCGATCACGTTGGGCGTGTACTCGCGCACGTTCTCCACGCGGGTGCGCTTCTCGATCTTGATGAGCTCCTTGTCCAGCTCGACCTTGCCGGAGCCGACGCCCTCGACGTCCACCTCGATCTTGCCCTGCTGGTCCAGATCCAGGGCCAGCTTCTCCCGGAACTCCTGGGACAGCGCCTCGACGGCCGCGGCGACGGTCTTGCCGTCCTTCTTGAACCGGGGACCGAACTTCTTCTTGTCCAGGTCGACCTGCCACTCCTCGACCTTGAGGGGCTCGGCGCGGGGCTCGCGCACGACCAGCGGGGCGCCGGTCTTGTTCTTGTGCACCGTCAGATCGTAGGCGCTGCGGTCGGCGCAGCCCACGCACTCGATCCAGCCGTAGCTGGTCTGCAACTCGGCGTCCCAGCAGTCGGCCGCGTAGTGGGCCATCTCGTTGGCCATGTGCTGGCGGAACCGCAGGCGCGTGGGGTCCACGCCGAGCTTGAGCAGGAACAGCTGGATGCGGGCGATGAAGTAGCCCAGGGTCTCGTTGTCGACCAGACCGGTCTCCACGGCCTTGCCGATGGTCATCTTGGTGACCTGGGTGCTGCCGGACAGCTGCACGTCGCGAGCCAGCAGGGCCATCTCGATGTCCTTGACCTCCTCGAAGCGCGCGTGCTTCTTGCCGGCCTCGGGGTCGACGTAGTGCTCGATCTCGGCCATGAGGAACTCGCGCACACGCAGGAGACCCGCGCGCGGCGAGATCTCATTCCGGAACGACTTGCCGATCGAGGCGGACGCGAAGGGCATGGACTGCTGGTTGAAGTCCAGCAGCTTCTGGAAGTTCAGGAACTGGCCCTGGGCGGTCTCGGGTCGCAGGTAGCCCGCGAGGTTGCCGCTGGGGCCGATGCCGGTCTGGAACATCAGGTTGAAGGCGACGGGCGGCAGGACGTTCCCGTCGGTCTGGGGGTTGCGGATGTCGTACTTGGCGATGATCTGCTCCAGCTCGGGACCACCGTAGTTGTCGATCTGGGCCAGACACTCCTCGTACTCCTTGACGACCGCGTCATCCAGCTTGATGGCCTTGGTCTCCTTGGACTTCTTCTTCTTCTTGGCCTCCTTCTCCTCGTCCACCACGACCTTCTGGCCACGGGCCTCCTTGTCGCCCTTGAGGCGGTTCTCCAGCACCTCCTCCACCAGGTGGTCCGCGCGGAAGATCTCCCCGGTCTTGGGGTCCTTGCACATCCAATCGGCGAACTTCTCAACGTGGCCACTGGTGCGCAGGACCTCGTCGGGGGTCAACATGGTGCAGTCGACCTCCATCATGTCCTCCTCCAGCACGAAATGTTTCCGCCACAGGTCGACGATGTTGTTCTGGACGGCGCAGCCGGGGGGACCGTAATCGTAGAGACCGGAGACACCGCCGTAGATCTCAAAGGCGGGGGTGTAGAAGAGTCGGCGACGGAGCATCGAGTCCAAGACCCCGCGGTCCACGACCTGACCGGTCTTGGTGGTGACGGTGGCCATGGTGGAATTCTTTTTCTTTTTGGAAACTTGAGCAGCAGCGAAAGCGGGCGAGCGGACGGAGAAGGCACGGGAGGATCGAGCAGCAGTGGTGGTGGTGGAGGGGAAAGAGTTGACAGAGGGGGAAATGCGACAAGGATTTAAGTGAAGGCGGGGCACAAGAAAAGGAAATCGTCGCAGTAAAACCGAAACAGGCAATTGAGTCATCCACTCCCACGTGAGCGGCGAGACAACCGCTAACCAAGGGCAAGAGAAGGGTTAAAATACAGTATAATACAGGGGGAGGAGGGAGGGCGAGGGTACGAAAGACCGAGAGATGGCTATAAAGGCATGTAGAAGAGCAGACCAGAGCAATTGACCCAATATCTGAGGAAGAAGAGGAATGATCGTTGTTGATTGAACTGATGTTGAGTGATGCTCTGCTCGACTCAGGAACAATCCCGGAGATTCCTAACTTTTCAGGCTGTCACCGGCCAAACGTTCCCCCGCCCGCCGCTTTTTTTTTTTTTTTTACTTTAATTTTGTATGAGGATCACCACGAAGACTAATATCATATATTGACATTCCACCCACACATCTCACAATGGGCTCTAGGAAAACCGTGCGCAGACCGCCCACCAGCGTCGAATCCGACATCAAACCCGCCAACAAACTCCGCCGCAAGGCACTGCACATCAAGCGCAAGAAGAACAAGGACGTCACGCGGCGCGAGGCCCGATATGCAGTCAAGAAGGAGGAATCCAAGAACCCACGACTCCGGGAGGAGCGTCTTCGGCAGAATATCCCGTTGACGCTGGACCGGAAGCGTGTGTGGGATGACGGCGCCGGCAGTGACGCCGAGGGCGACGGACTCGGACTGAGTGTCGATGTGGAGCGCATCAAGCGACAGAAGCAGGAGGAGGAAGACGAACTGAACCGCCCGCTGAAGAAGAGCGAGCAGTCAGATGGGTCGGAGGATAGTGACGACGATGATGACAACGACAGTATGTTGGCTAGTGACGACGAGGACGAAGACGGAGAGGAGGGAAGCGACGAGGACAACGACCGCGGCCGCTCGAAGCAGCCGAGGAAGTCAGGCCTGCCGTCCGCGACAGAGCGCGCGACAAGCCCCTCGCAATCAACACGGAGCACAAACCTGAGCCTCGCGCCCGAAGCCCTCGCCGCCAAATTCCCGACCCTCTTCAACGGCGAGATGCCCACGACGCCCAAGATCCTCATCACGACCGGCCGCCACGGAACCCTCCACGACGAGGCCCAGACCCTCACCGGCCTCTTCCCCAACAGCACGTACATCAAGCGCAGCGCGCACCGGTTCTCCTACGAGTTCTCCATCCGGGAGATCGCCAAATTCGCCACAAACCGCAACTACACAGCGCTGGTCGTGCTGCAAGAGGACCAAAAGCGACCATCCGCGCTGGAAGTCATCCACCTTCCACAGGGCCCGTCCTTCCACTTCACCATCAGCAACTGGATCGCCGCGAAGAAGATCCCCGGCCACGGAAACCCGACAGAACACTGGCCGGAGCTGATCCTCAACAACTTCCGCACGCCGCTGGGTCTGCTGACGGCCCATCTCTTCCGCTCGCTGTTCCCGCCGCAGCCCGACATCGAGGGCCGCCAGGTCGTCACGCTGCACAACCAGCGCGATTACATCTTCGTGCGCCGCCATCGCTACATCTTCCGCGAGAAACGCGAGACCGAGAAGGCTGTCGTCGGCGCCGACGGCAAGGAGATGAAGGGCGCGGAGAACCTCAAGGCTGGGTTGCAGGAGCTGGGACCCCGCTTTACGCTGAAGCTGCGCCGGGTCGATAAGGGGATCCAGCGGGGGAGTGGGCAGGAGTGGGAGTGGAAGGGAGGGATGGAGAAGAAGCGTACATTGTTCCAACTGTGATACCTTTTCTTTACTTTTTTTCATATATCTACACTGTCTTTTGCATTGTCATATAGGGTTCTGGGCGGAGTTTGGTTCTCCAATAAAAGAATGGTGTTTATCACATGCTATTCATCTCTGCTTGTACACAACTAAATTAGCCAGTTTGATCCATGAATCTTTTGTTACAGACCAATGATTTAGCTCTTTCAATCTTCTTGATTCCGAATATAGAGTACGGTGTAAATGTATTACATTTGAAACAAAAACATAATATATATCATCATATCATCATCTCAATCAAACATCGACTCCAATACTTTGTGGATGTCTCCTCCCCGAACCAGTGGATTGACTTGCCTCGCAAAGTACCCCGAGCGCATCAGTAGCACCCATAGCTGTCAAGCTAATCCTGCCCAGCAGACTGCATCAACCGCTGCATCACCTCATTCCTCCTCCGCTCCTTGGCCTGTTTGCGCGCAAACGGCTTCCTCGCAGTAACGATATGGACACGGGTCGTTACGCGGTGGGCCGTCATGAGCTCGTCTCTGACCTTAGCGCAGAGGTCGCGGACCGCGTCGGCCGTCCACTTTTTCGTGGCGGTCAATTGGCGCAGGCTGTAGGCCTCGAGCCCCTCCATCACTGCGATGAGGGCCATCTTGCCTAGTGTTTTATCGCGGGGATCATCGGGCCACAGGCCGATGGGGATCGTTCGCTCTTGAACGCGGACGTCGACGAATCCGGCTGCGGTAAGAGCGCTGGGCCGTAGGTGGCTTAGGTCGCGGCGGTAGCCGGATGCCTCGGCTGCGGATCGCATGGCGGAGGCGAAGATGCGGAGGTAGGAGTCTCCTGAGTGGGGGAAGTTCAGGGTGTCTGCGGCGGGGTCGGCGTCGGCGATTTCGATGTATCCTCCTGGGCCCAGGTGTCGGAAGGCTTGTTGGTAGACTGATTGCCAATCGGCGAATGCGCCGGATAGCCCACGGAGGTGGATCAGGTCGAATGGCTCGTGGTATGTCCATTCACCCTGGGCGTCGTCGAGCTGGAAGAAGATATTGGGGACATCGACATTGCCTAGGCCGTTATCGAAGAGGCCGATGTCCGAGGCGATGATGGTGGCGCTGGGGTGCATGCTGCTCATCTCGATGGCCCAGTCGCCGGTCCCGGTCCCGATGTCCAGTATACGAGGCGCATGCTTCACGAGGGGCACCGTGGTCAATTTGCCGTCTAGCAGGATCAGATAGATCTGGTGTACAATGTTCAAGCGCGTCTGTTCAATCTCGTCGTTGGGCATGAAGTAGGTTTCGTTACAATACCGGCGGTCGTTCTCGATGACGAACTCGATGCTCTGCGCCTCGAAAGATTTTGTGGAGTTCCTGAAGCCATTAGCTACTGAAGTCTAGTCAAGCAATGGATACTTGGGCACTAACCCCGAGACGTCTTCATCGGAGTCCGAGTCCGGCTCGGAGGTGACGTCGTTCGCCCACGGCTGCTCGTCGGTCTTCATACGATTGTTCACTTCCACTGTCGGGAGGAAACCCCGGTTCGGTAGCTGGATAGATGTCTCCTCCATGACATGGCGAAGTCGGGGAATGAGGTGGGAAAGGGTGGACAGCCCGGCGCATGTAGATCAATGCGATCACAGTCCCAGGACGGCCCGGCGTGAATGGCCGGAGGCTCGTTCACGCCTGCAACGCGAAGGATTCGATCACACAGCAGGGGGGTGGAAGAAAGAAGTCACGGATCGATGTTGCGGTGATCGGATCTCGCAGTGAAAACGAAGGGGCGAAGAATCGCGGCTTTCACCAAAAGACTGGAAGGTTCTTGACGATTATATAGCGATCTGGCTGCTGGGATAGAGCCTGTGCTTTTTATGGCGATAGGTGGATTGAAAGTTGAGGGGAAGCAGGTGATGGTGTGGAATTGAAGCCGGTCTCTAGAACACTGGCTTCATGCACTGCACGTTGCTACCAGATTCATGTGAAAGGTAGAATGTGTCTGTGGACGGAGGGGTGAGGGGCGGAGATTTGAGGGGAAGGTCAGGGTAGTTTGGGGGAGGGAGAATGAAAAGGGTAGAAGAGCGACCAGGTGATTGTAATAGAAATAACCAGAGAAAAAATAAGATTAAATTGGACTCTAGTCTTCCAGCAACGGAGGGAAAGCGTATGGTCAGAGCAAAGACTGTTGGGAATTAGGGAGTCGCATCTAGCGTCTGGAAGCAGCAGTTAGTGTGTATGGTCGGGATCAGTTCAAACTCAAATGGGGGAGACCTGTTAAATTTTTATTTATTTTTCTTACTTTCATTTGATTTCATTTTTAAAATTCGTTTTTAGCCCAAACCGGAGCCGACAACCAGGAAGGCTGGAAGCAACAATGCTCTCTCAGGCTTGAAGGCTTGCGCCTGATGGACCGAGGACCAACAGATGGATGAATCCCTCAAGCTCCTGGACCCATAAGAGTGGTAGGATGTTCGGGACAGCGCACTGGTACCACTTCCTGCACAATGGCGGACCCAGCCTGGAGGGACCGTTCTGCGATCGTCCGGCCCATTTGTCAATCGGGGACTGATTGTGGACTGAAGTGTGGATAGACTGACCAAGTCTAGGGACGGACGAGACGGACCGTAATCGAACAGACCCGCGAAACAACCGGCTGGTCTAACACGGAGGAGCTGACAGGTTGCCATTATTCCAGTATTCCTAGATCAGCGTTTTCCTCTCTTTGGCTTCATTTTTTATTCTGGCCCTTTGTCTCTCTCCCTATTCCCGGAGAAAACTTACCGTTATACTCCGGACACCGTATTCCAAGCTCGTATAAGCGTTCCGTCTCAGAAACGGCAAAAGTAACCAGAGAGCGAACCCTGGTCCTTGGGACAGGGTAACACTGGGATTTTCGCCGACCGGGCTGCAAACCAGCAGGGCGGCGCAGACTAGACCAGGTCGTGGGAAGAAATCCAGGTCGATGATAGGTTGGGGGAAGCTAGGCGTCATTAGCGTGGCGTCGTGGCATGAGGACCGGAAACTCACTCGTGCAGCTTCCGCGCAACCGGGATGGGGAGGGGGGACACTTTCCCAGAGAAGTATGGAGCTGCAGGCGGCTGCATGTCGGGTTGGCGATGGAGAAGGGGTGAGAATGGCGCTCATGCGCTATTTCAGTTGCACACGTCGGTCGGTACCATTATTTATACTGTCCCCCCGTCCATGGTTTAAAATGGTTGTTTTGTTGAGATCGTACAGGGGACGCAGACGACGGGCTGGAATACAAGATATCGTGAACCCCACTGTCAATAAAATTGGAAATCGGGGAGAGAGTCGGGGAGGACACGATGGAGACCAGAAGGAATGAATGGCCCATGAGAGAAATGAAAAATGGAGATCGTGCATATCACACTATTCCACCCTCGACAAGTCCCCGGCGGGAATCGGTTATATCCTCACCCCTCCATGCCTTTTACCAAGACTGCTATTCAGGTCGTCTGTCTTCGTTGATCAGGGTCTGGATCCACGCGAGTCAATTAAAATGACCCTTGAATCGAGGGTCTCTGAGTCAACAGTCGATGGCCCCGCCATTATCGACGATCTCCCGCTTCCTGGGCAGTAAACCCCCGTACAAACCATGATAGATGATACGGATTGTTGACTCTCCAACCTGAAACAGGGGACCTAGGCGATCTAAGCGAGGTGGTCTTCTGGACCGTCCTGCATTCAGGTTGCCGGGATGCTCGGCCGATGCACGAATCATGAAACAGGCTCCATAGCGTGTCGGCCACCGTCGAGTCATGCACGGTACTAGGTTGTTCAATCAGGATTGTCACCGAAAGTGAGCAATCTCATCACTGATTAAAACATCAGGCCATTCCGACAAGCTCAATCTAGTGGAGAATGACACGATGTGTCGGGTGGTTGGCTGAGTTCGACAGATCGATAGATTGGACTCAAAACTATACGAGATATACTTCGAGAACACACAAACACAGACTAAACCCGTTTGGGCTAGTCTAACTCGATCGAGCAACGGCCACGCGCCTCACGAATCAGGAACCAAAAAACTTGAGCTTCAATCTCATCTACCTACCTACCTACTATACTACCAATATTATACACCAATCCATACACATACACCACTAAACTACACACATACATACATACACAACAAAGAAAAGACCAATGTCACTCAAAACCCCCCAACGCATCCTCTTCATCGCCTCAATCGGCAACCCCCGACCCTACCGCTCAACCCGGCACAGCGCCGGGCACATCCTCCTCGATGCGCTGACGCCCCTCCTCGCCGTGCGCATGCCGTTAACCTCCTCCCAACACCAATCGTCCTCAGGACCCCTCTTCTACAAAACCTACCTCAGCCCATCCTACATGAACGAGTCAGGCCCGAAACTCGTCCGACAGCTCAAGAATTGGCTCTCGACGACGCAGACGGATATATTCGAGCGGATTGTTCGGCCGGGTTTTATACGAGATCCTACAGCTACAACTACCCCCACAACCACTACAACCACCAGTGACAGCGCTCCCAAGACAACCCACCCAGAATGGCACCGCCGCGGCACAGACCCATCAACCCTCAAACACCTCCCCCCAACCCTCATCATCCTCCACGACGAGCTCGAATCCCCCCTCGGCAAAGTGCGCGTCAAACGCGGCGGGCCCGACCAAGCCAGTCTCCGCGGCCACCGCGGCCTAATCAGTGTATTTGAGTCTCTGCGCGGAAAGGGCCTATACCCCGCGCGGGCCGATGCGACAGCGGCGCATGGAGAGCTATCCGTCTTGCGCATTGGGGTTGGCATTGGAAGACCGGAGACGAGGGGGCGGGGAGATGTTGCCAAGTATGTTCTGACGGAGATGAGTCCGAAGGAGGTTGCTGCTGTTAGGGGGGCGGCGGGGCAGGTTGTGGATGTTTTGGCGGATGAGTTTTATTGGGAGGGGGATTCTAAGTGATTTTCTTCCTTTCTTTCTCCCGATCCAACCTTTTTTTTATTTTATTGAAGACATGCTTGTATGATTGCATAGTATAGAAGTGCTTAGAGATACCCATTTAGTTTACCCATTTAGTTTACCCATTTAGTTTTGGAACCACATGTCGATCTGGAATATCATGTTTTGTCGCCCTTGGGAAAGTTCTTGTCACATCGTAAGTGTAACCACAGGTTGTAATAGATATCCACGGTCATCAGAAAAAGGACAATATGCTATCATCGCAAACATAAGCTATCATCGAATACAAGGGGTGAAAAGAAAGGAAATCAGTATAAAGCGAACAAAAAAAACCGTCTCTGGCAAAATAAAATAAAAGAAAAGGGAAAAAAATATCAAACACCCCCAAGTGCAGATCGCACAAAAATTGAAAAAAGAACAAAGACGCCAACTAAACAGTCCCAGCTATGCTCAGATCCCGAATTTCCTGCAACACCTCCTCAACCCGATTATCAAGATCTCCCCGCGCGTACTGATCTCTCGTCTCCGCATCGAGGTACTGCTGCACCTGGGCCATGCGCGAGTACGCCTCGGCGCAGAACCGCAGCTGGATCTTGACGAGGGCCTCGAAGCTGGGGTCGAGGTAGGGCACGCGGAGGTCGATCAGCTGCGGGAGCTCGGTGAAGAGCTGCTCGTTTAGCTGCTCGTAGGCCTGCTTGGCAATTTCGGTCTCGCGCTCGGTGCGGGGCAGCTTGGTGGCGTCCTTGTCGGGCTTTTCGACTAGCTTCTTCACCTTGGCGCGCATGGCGTCGTAGTCGAGGAGTTTGTGATTGCGCTTCTTGATGCACTCGTTGATGTCGGGGAAGTAGGCGCAAAAGCGGGATATCGGTTCGAGGACGGTTGTTCTACCCAGGTAATCAGCTGCTGTCGCGGATTCAACCTCCCCCATTAGCCCATCTACGCAAACCATACCTGTACGGCCCATCCAACGCCTTGATCGTCTCGGTATCAAGATCCTCCACAGCCTGCTTATAGCTCCTGCTCACGCCATCCTTGGTACCCGCATCGCCATAGAAAGCATCTATCGTCTCCGCGATGCGCATCTGCGAAGCCGTCATCGCTGCACCAAGTCAGTCCCTCTTCTCACCCAACTCCCCATCAACATCAATAACATACCACGCAAAGAGTCCAAATATCCCTTGGCTTCTTTTTGCAAACGATTGGCCGCAGCCTCCATAGTCCGATACCGTCTAGCACTCCCATCAGTCTCCAATGCTCAGCCTGCCGGTGTGGATGATACCGTACCGCTCTTCAATCTCATAGTCGCGATCATTGGTTCGTTCCACATGTCCTGTCCATCCAAGAGTCAATCATCCAAGAGTCAATCATCCATACGTCCCACGTGCTAGTGCATTCTGCTGCAAGGCGATAGAGTAAAGTGCCACCGATATTGCGGCGCAGGAAGTGGGGGGTGGGAGGGAGTGGTGGCAGGGGGGTAACAAACCCGCTTTCATCATCACCTGCGTCGTGGCGCGGTTGACATTCTTCTTGAACCCTGAACCGTGATAAATCACATGTCAGTATCTCCGCAGCAGAAAGAAGGTGGGGGAGGTCGGGAAATTTGCGCACCTGCCCAAGACATGATGGCGAAAGGTGGTTACAATGCCCCAGGCGGAAGCGAATCAGTCGGTGAGGGCGGGAGAGTCTAGAATCGCAGGGGTATCAAAGGGGACGAAACAAAATGAACTACACTGATAGAGTACAGTGAAGCTAGAATGTAGTGGAGTAGAATTGGTAAATCAGTCGATGACAGCAATGGCGAAGGAGGGGAGAGAGCGTTGTCGCAGGGCTGAATCGAACCGGAGATGCCCAATGGATTGCGGGATGAACGAGAGATTCCCAGTGTGGCTTGGGGGTGGCTGTGGTGTATTGTAATTACCGTACATATCTTTACCTCTATAACAACGTTCAGCCTGGGAGCCTTCCAGCCCTACGCCAAGGCCAGACCATATTTTACCAGTACTTACTGGGTACGATACTCTTGTAAATCAGTAAGCCAACCACGGAACCAACCGGTCCATCATCCTCTCGTTACGTCATGTCTAAAACGCTGCGGCCTGGTCGCCAAGTCTGGAACGACCATCTCGAACCGCAATGGTGATGTCAGTCTAATTGGAGTCATTAAAGTTACTGGCAGGGTGGCCACTGCAAATCTTCTTCAGATTGAGGGATTGTGATTCGTTTTGGCGCTCAGGGACGGGGATTCAGTTCCTGATTCTGGGTGTAAAAAGCGGCATTATCAGACACTAGTACTATGAGTGTATCATTCCATTTCTACAGTACTTAAATCAACCACAACTCAATATAATATAATATGACATAGAGTGAAGTGGATTCATCGCTCTGGCGTAACACCGGTCCGCACCCTAGTCTAGGTTCACCTGACGAGATGCCATGCAATCCTGCCGAAATTGGCGCCGTTGGTTAATACCGTTCAAGTAAGTACAGAGTATACCCAGTAGACTTGAGTAGGTGAGTCTCCCCCGTACGGCATCAATCCAAGACTCCCTCAGTCAGGTAATAATGATATCCCTTTAGTCACACCGATAAAGAGACCAGTCTTGTCTCGGACAACCAAATCCCAAATGTCCGCTCATGCATCAAGATTAATAATAACAATTAGTCATGGCTACCATCGTGACCATCACCACCACAACACCCAGACTGGCCCCGCCAAGTCATCCCTTACGGAGAACATTCCAAGGAAAAAGGACCCGTAGGGCAGCAGCAGCAGCAGCGCAGCATACCGCAACAGTTTCAGGCGGGGTTGTGTCTGGTCTAGATGGGGCCACTGACGACCTTACATAGGTCAGCAAGTGCCGAGCATATTCGACTTTATCAAGGCAGGTTAGTAGATGAGTGGGTTAGATACCTATATAAGTAAGTGCCCCATTCCTGACAAAACGATGCTGCCTAGACAGACATCGGCATTGCATTTCCCATGCTCCTCATAAACAATGCCAAGAGATTCCTCGTTCCAAGCGGTGACCAGGTCGGTTATGAAATGAAGTGGCACCCAGCCAGCCAGCCAGCCAGCCAGCCAGCCAGTCCAACCCTACCTACCTACATCATAAAGGAGCTACTTAGTAGATCGTCAATCTCCACAACTCCTAGAAAAGAATGGGGCCTTTCTTCCTTCCTTCGTAATCTTGTGGTCAATGATCCAGTCGGCGCTGCCGTCCGTCTCGTTTCTGCATAATGCGCCAAGAAAGCGCCGAGACAGGTAGGCAGGTAAGGAACCTAGCTCGAGGTATCTTACACGGTGGTCTATTGGAATACTATCATTGGTGGATTAAGGACCTAGGGGTGGACAGGGTCAGGCAGCCAGTCCAGTCTGATCTGTGGATTGGATTGGCGTCCGTGTATGCATACATGTGCGTGCATATGTAGGTCCTGGTTAGTACTTAGTAGTATGGGTTTTAGGTACTTTGCAGATCCTAACGAGCTAGGGGATCTATTTGGTCTAGGCGAAATCGTCCTGAGGCAACGATTTAATAACCGAACAACGGAGTAAAATTAATGATATTGATAATATTAATGAAGAAGAAAAAAAGGGAGAACCTTAGCTCAGTAATATCTTGGCGTTATTCAGATACCTTGAAATACTGTGGAGATCGGAATGCTTCCATGGACGGAGAGACAGTCACGAGACTGTCCAAGTCGTCGATTCCGCTGCATCTGGAAATGCAAAATGCAACGCCAACTCTGCAACTGTAACGGCTCGGTGAATGCTGTGTCCCCTGCGATAAATCACATGATATAATATACAGGCGAACGAGAAGGGAAATGCAAGTGGGATGTAGTACTGAGTAACTATTCACTCAGTACAGATGTGGCATTCTTGCAAGCATTTAGCTAACCCGATATCTCCCTCACCAGCAGTAATCTGGACCAAAGAATCAAAGATCAAACGTATAAACCATACCCGGGTATCCCAATTCATATGCACGCCCTAGACCCGGGTAATACATCCAACCAATACTCCCAGATATAATAAAATCAACCACCAATTCAGCTAACGAGCTGTTCAGATGTGGGGTATTATAATAGATAGAAATCGCACGAGTGGGAAATAAAAAAAAGTCCAACCATAATCGCTAAGTCATCAAAGTCATAAAATGAAACCGCCATGTCACTAAACAAACACTAGTCGCTGAAGGGAGATGAGGATTAGAAGGTATATAAGATGGGAAGAAAGAAAAAATGGAAGAAGGAAAGGAAAGAAAGAAAGAAAGAAAAGAAAAGAAAACTAAAAAGTAATGGTGAACCTGTCACAATGCTTACGTCCAGAAGCATCGTCCAGCAGATGGGTGAAGATGGGAAAGAAAAACAGCTGCTCAAGGTCATGACTCTCCGTTGCATTGGCATGAAACATAAAGACCAAACTAAGCCCATATGCTAAGTAGCACAAAAGGAGAAGAAGAAAAAAATAAACATAGAACACATGCGCCTGTATAGAAAGATGAGAAGTAAAAAAAAAAAAAGAATCAAAAATGCCTCCTTCTATCATAATGAGAAGGTTCAAATACCCGCCTCCCCCCTTCCGAGCAGGGAGAAACAGAAGAAAACCACCCAGTTTTTTTGGTGAGGTGCTTATTACCAATGGGGATACACAGTCCGGACCATCTCATATACCCCGGTGACTTATGTCCTCCCCAATAGTAGGCGTAAGAGATACATCACCCTGCCAAGTCAACCTCAAGATGGCAAAGGTCATTTGAGGTGGTCGATTCTAGAACCCTTCCTCGCCCGCTTTGCACAGCTTGATCTCGCGAAGCCATTCGGATTTGAGAACCTGCGAGGCGTTGATACGACGGGTAGGATTAGGATCAAGGATGGAGTAAATCACGTTGCGGCAACGGGCCTGACAATTAGCGTTAGCAGAGGCGTCCCACCGCCCACCATGACGAGGAACCCTTACCCGATGCAGGGTCTCAATCGGAGCATATCCATCCTCATGCTTGCGTCCCTCGAGATACTTCTGGTAGAACTCGTCCTCGTTCTTGCGAGCGACGCGCCAGAGGTGGCGTCCGGTCCGCATGGCCATGTAGATGACGCCGGTCGCCCACAGATCGACCGCCCGCGGATCGAATTCCTTCTCCACGTACTCTTCGGGGGAGATATAGGGGGCGGAGCCACAAAGGCCAGCAGTCATGTGCGCCTCCTTCTCCCAGGCCATCCGGAAACACTCGCCGTTCCCGAAATCGGTGATCTTCAGGGCACCATGCGTGGTCAGTAGGAGGTTCTCCGGTTTGAGATCCCGGTGCGCAACACCCATCTCGTGCATGTACTCCACGCCACGCATCAGCTGTTTGAAAAAGCAGTCTGCCTCGGCAACCTCGAGTTTTCCTGCGGCCAGCACAAGGGTGTAGAGGTCACCGCCTGCACAGTACTCCATGACCTCACAGTAGTCGCCCTTGGCGTCCTGCAGAAGGTCTAGCGTGTGGATGACGTTGGGATGGCGAAGGGATGACGAGATACAGAATTCGGACGTCAACCGCTTCTGGTATTTTTTGGAGGTTTCCTGTGGGCGACGGCGGAACTCCTTGACCGCGTACAACTGTTCCGCCTTGGAGTCTTTGGGGTCGACTTTGTGGGATATCCGGACGATACCGAAGGCACCCCGCCCCACGATTTCCTGGCATTTGCCATACTTATCGACCAGGGACGCCGTGGCATTCGGTCCGCCCTTCTTATCGGCGGCGAGTTTGTCGCGTTCCGTCTTGAATTGGTCGATCCAGGTGGACATGAGTGACAGTTGCTGATCTTCCACATGGTCATCCTTCTTCCTTCCACCGCCGAGCATGTCTCGAAGCAGGTCGGTCAGCTTCTCTTGGCGGCGAGCACTCCTCAGGTGATGACAATGCGAGTGGCTTTCGGACAGCACCTCGAATCGCTTGCTTAGCGGCACGCCCTCCTTTGGCTCCTTGTTGCTGGCGGGCTTGGGCCTCTTCTCATTCTCCTCTTTCATAGAGGCTTGACGGGACGGGGCCCGGGACGGCGGCTTAGATGACGGTTTGGATGACGGGCGAGAGGTCGGTTTGGACTGTTTCGTAATACTGCCATTGGTGGGCAGCTTGACACTGTCGGTGCTGCTGTCGGAGAGTTCTCTCGGAGTTTCCAGCTCCCTGGGAGTGGTCTTCCCGGTGCTGCTGAACATACGCGAGATGCGATTCACCATGGTTGGCCTGGTGGGTGGCTTGGTCGACGGAGGAGGCACGGGGACGGCCTCCCCGTTGGCAGCGGACAGGTTCATGCCCGCAACAGCACGTGTTACCTCACAGTCTCCATCTCGATGGTCGGGGAATATCTGAGATGTGGTTGCGGAGGAGACAGCGGAAGGTACAGGTGAAGGGGATAGTGGAGTCATGTGCGATAATCCGATGGGATGGAGTCTTAAGAACAAGAGGACGGAATTCGCCCCCCGTGATGATAAAGGGAGAAAGACCAGTGCCTACAGCACGAGGCTGGTAAGGCCACGAAGGATATAGCTCACGAAGTAGATGAACGGACAGAAGATGAGTGGGAAGGAAGGAGGAAACAAAAAAAAAGAAGGGAAAAAGGCAGAAAAAGAGGGAGGCGAGTGGACAGGGCCCTAAAAAAATTGGCTCCGGTAGCGGGTGGTAATGTGGTGTG
Source organism: Aspergillus candidus (assembly GCF_002847045.1). Taxonomy (NCBI): domain Eukaryota; kingdom Fungi; phylum Ascomycota; class Eurotiomycetes; order Eurotiales; family Aspergillaceae; genus Aspergillus; species Aspergillus candidus. The sequence goes on along the minus strand of NW_020194063.1, from coordinate 98,681 downwards.
CGGCCTGAGGCAAGTACCCAGTGTATGGAGAGTACAGTACAGGCAGAACAGGTGACTTGATGTGACGACACACTGATCAGCGGAGTCAACCAGGGGAGATTGAAGATCAAATAAGCAAAAGCTGCAACGAGAGAAAAAAAGAATTATATAAAAAAAGAGTGCCGAGCAACAAGGCACGGAATGCCCAGAGATGATGGTATTACACAGGGTACCACAAGATGAAATGGGCTATGCAAACCGTTTGTATTCCACGGTATATGGGAAAGAGGCGAGGTAAGGAACAAGGTAATAGGTAGTAAGTGATAGGTAATAAGAAGGGAGAGAGGCCACTAAGGGATTTTTTTGTTTGGTATGGAGAAAGAAAAGAAGCTGCCTACCCGGGGAGGGGGAGAGGGCAGAGGTTGAAATAGGGAAATATTTGGCTAGTTGAGTAGGTAAGAATGATTGAGGAATAGGTAGGAATGACAACGATGCGAGTCACCGCAGTAAAATAAAATAGAATGACATGAAACGATCAATAATAACACAGCAATTGATGGGAAGTAGTATATAGAAGAGTAATCGTTCCAGTATTTTGTAGTAAGAGTAAGACGGTAGTCTGGACGGAATGAAATACCTCGTTGAAGTATGGACGAACAGGCTAAGAGAGAAGTACTCATGACAAGCTCCAGAGTATATTGTTAGCGGTGGATTGTCTGGGCATCTGCAAAGGGGGTCTTTTCTTTTTCTTTTTTCTTTTTTCTTTTTTTCTTTATTTTTCCAGTTTTATTATTTCTCTTTTTTAGTTCATTTTTTCATGATTCGATTTTATTTTTACTAATTTAATAATTGGATTTTCTAATTATTACAATTCTACTGCCGAGGGTGCAGAAAAGACAGACAGGAAAGTGGTATTTTCTGGTCATTTTTCCATGATTACTGGGACTACTATCATTATTACAAATATTATAAAAGTGGGTACAGCTCTGGATTTTCAAGCCGCACAAGTCAGAAGTTCTGCTTGTTACCAGATGGAAGCACAGGATGGACCTGTAGAGGATCTTAATCTTTTATATTTCTCAAGTTTCAGTCCTCTTATTCATAAATCAAAAAAGTAAGATAAACAAAGAATATCTTTCTACATTAGATTTTCAACTTTCAATGAAGGAATTCTACTCTTTCATCGTTCATCTTCAATTGAAAAAAAATACACTCGAGCAATGAATGATCTGGGCTCGTTGACCTCCTTGTCGGCCTGAGGTTTGGTAATGTCTTGTCAGCCATACGGTATCATACGCTTGCAGCCACACATCTCTTCGATTAGTCAGCTGTAATCCACTTGCCCACCGAGTGCACCAGAGAAAACCTTCCGAATGTCACACAATATTGATATCCCTTGGGTTTTTTTTTCTTTTTACTTTCTTGTTCTTTGATCTTTTCTCCAGCTTATCACGAGGCAGATACTTTCTGTTTCTCGATGTCTTATCTGTGATTGACCTGCAATGCAATGTCTCCATAGTCCATACCCAAGTCCAATATAAGAAAGAACATCAATCTCATGCTGTACCGGCTTAATCTATCTGCGGTTTCTATAAATCGTGGTAATATTACATCCGTAATACGGACCAGAGTGGCGCGAGACTTTTTCTCTCCTATGGTGGACACTGAGCGGCCGTCACAAGATCTTCCGACTCTCTCCCCTCTTTGCCTTCTTTTGGTCTCCTTGAACTTATCTATAATTGGAAGACTCCGCCATCCAACCAGGGTCTCCAGAATGGTTCTCTTTCTTCGGAAAATTGTCAGGTCATGTAAGTCGGTATTATTTGTTCGGAAAATCCATGGGAACAAGCAGCTAGAAACAACTGGGTCTGTTTCCGCATCGGATTGTCCGTCTTTGCTTTGTTGGCCAGAGAAATACATCGCCTGCGGGTTTACTTTTCCCTGCTTGCTCTGCCTTATCCCAATTGAGACGATTGGCCCCCTCTTTCGCTCCTCCAGGAGTGGAGGAAAACGCAAGTCGGATGACGTTCATTTCCGTCCAGTCTCCAGCGGAGAGATTGGTGCCCCACGTCTAGTTGCTCTGTCTCGCAGTCTTCAAGAGAAAGAGGGGACCAAGAAAAAAGGTGACGTTGGTCCGTTTTGTTCCAATCGAGTAGCCATGTCCGTGCCGAGGTGGCGCGTAGTATTAGTCACTCGCCTGGTCTCCTCAAATGCCCGTCAAGTTCACAGTCCAGTGCTAGTCAGAGTCCAGTCAAGCCTGGTTATTGAGGCTGTGCAAGCATCTGCATGGATCATCTGCGCTGTCCCGCGTATCATCGAGCAGTGTGCGCCGATGGCTTGGGTGGCTCGACCCAGGGAATGCTAGTATTGACCGTCCAATACCTCCATACCTCCTCCCGGATGTAGCTACTACGGACGAGGACAAAAATCACCCGTTGGAGACTTCTGCTGCTCCCCACTATTCAAGGCCCCTCCCCCACCTCCCCTCATCTCCAATCCTTTTCCATCACGATGATATCCTAAGTATACGAGGGGTAAATGACAGACCTGTGATATTCGCTATTCCCCCCGGCAGGCGGACCAGGGAGTAGCCCGCTCGGGGAGGGGGACGTTGGCTTCCCGCCTACCGCTAAGTAGTAGGAGGGGTTTTTCATCTCCTATCATCTTTCAGGGATCAACTGGTTGGGAAAACACCCTTTCCAGCTCCATTGACATTGACCCGTTAGTGTCGACTCGTCGTTTGATGATTCGATCGTGAATTGCCACGATAATAATCGTTCCAGCCAGTTCGGGCTACCAATTCAAAGTGATGGATCATCTGGCTGTCTTCGTCAACATCTATCTTACCAAGCGAATAGCAACTACTCTACTGATTCCTTTACATAGTAGTTCCAAGTACCAGGGCCTGAAACATGCATCGCGCCACGGAGGAGTCCTCCCCGTCAAAACCGGAAAGCTCTCTGCAGTAGTATAAGAAATGACAGCCACTTCGCATGCTCTCCTCGCAGACAGGCTAGGAGCCGATGTGACTTCGCGTGCGCGCGCCCTATCATCCGGTCACGAACTAAGTTGGGAGTACTGTCTTGCGGTCAATCAAAGCCCCGAATGTAGTAACTTTGACTCAGGTTATGCACCCTGCTTATTTTGGGATTGCCGTTCTGGGGATCAACGTGGAGCCGCCCGGGTGGCAGAGAGCACAGCAGTTGCCTCTTGAGCCCTGACTGGATGTGAGGACACGATATCGGACTGCAGATGGCAAGACAGATCCTTTCTATTTTTTATCGATTTTTCATTGATTTTCCCATTATGTTTTTCCCATCCTTCCCAATCGGCAATGTCCAGAGGATCGAGTCCCATCACCTGGACGAGGGGTTCACCCGTGATGTTCGCAAGTGGCATATGACGTAATTTTGGTTGCTCACCTACCTATCCCGTATCACTAGTAGTCCAACTCGATACTCCTCAATCTCTCGAACGTTAGGAGCTGTGGACAAAAGCAAAAGAACAGCTCCGAGTTTAATTGCTAAACCCTGCGTTGATTGTGGAGATCTTGCAACGATTCAGATTCTGGCTGGTAACATGATGTAGTGGTCTCTTGAAGTTATGATTTCTATTCCATTCAAACAAGAATAAATACTATGATAATTCTCCCCTGCACCATCCATCCACAACAAACCCAGTCCAAAAAAACCAAAACCAAAGCACGGCCCACACGACGATCGATGAAATACTTACCTACCTACCTAACTAAAGCATGTATGTAGTAGTATGTAAATGTATCCAGTACGGACGACGGGAGTCCTCCTCAGACTAACTTAAATCAAACAAACTGACGTAAAGGGAAAGGTGAAGTCTCCACTCTTTTTAGTGTAGGAAAAAAACATGGCTTATGTTTGTTTTTGCACGAGGGATTTTCCTTTGCCAATCGTTGACCAGCGACGCGTTCGACATTCGGAGTGGGGCGTTACCCGCGAGGAAGGATTACTTGGTGCTAGCAGGGGTAGTTAGCATTTATTTCTTTACCTACTTTACTTACCTTACCTAGTAGGTAAGTAAGTACTTTTAGTACCTAAGTACGGAGTACAATGCACCTCCTTCGAAGTACGGAGGAGCTACTAGGTACATCTGTATGCATGTATGTTGCAGTCCGACTATACCAGGTAGGCAGGCAGTAACCGGCTACCTCATCCCCCCACCCACACACCCTCCTCTCCAGTGTATAGTGTCTTTTCTGACCCCCCAGAAAATGAATCGTAAGCTGTGGTTTGTTACCAACTGCAGGTGGACTGTCATGTTTTCTTTTTTCGTTCCCTTCCCCTCTCCATTCTTGGATCCAGTAATGGAGCTACTATGGAGACCAGGACCAGAGAGTTGTGCCCTAAATGGATTAGATAGGTAAAAAGGATTTAAACCCTAGTTCGGTCTGCATAATCTATGTATATCGTCACGGTGGATGGGGTAGCTGGCGGCAAGAATTTGGGGAGGGCGAGAAATGGAGGGAAGAGGAGGGAAGAAAAAGAAATGAGAAGGACAGCTCAAGCTGAGCTCGAGACAAACCTCCCTAATGGCGATTCTATTCCCTGTCGATAACTATGCATGTCCTTTTCGGGCGAACAGATCCCTTTCTGTGGTTGAGGTGAGGTGAAGCTAGTTGACCGCCAGTCAGTCAGTCGCTCATTTCTGCTGAGCTATCAACCTTCCTATCTTTATTCTTTTACTATCATCCTATCTGGTCCTGCTGGTTATGTTGGGAGGAGCAGATAGATGATGGAGGGCTGACACGCAGCCAGCCAGTCCCAACCAACTCATACTGCGATCTTCACAAGTCTGTGCCCCATTGCATATCGCAGTTGAGAGAGATAGACGGAGACGGATTTGAACCCTGCAAAGTTCGCAGTGGTGAACGAACAAGGCTACGACTGACTGACTTCTCACACTGAACGATCGAAAGTACATCGTATACGCTAGGGATGTGAGCCAAGCTCGGCGGTCTGGTGGGTAGGCCTCTCGTCTACCTGCTAGTTATCTAGTACCTGGTATCTACCATCAGGATCTACCAAACACCGAATCCTCGCAACGACGAGGCTTGATACGGATGAACCAGTGAGCTTCAAGTTCAATGTCAATCTATTGGGCAATTTTGTCCCTCACTATGTAGTTTTCCTCTTTCCCTGTTCTTTTTCTTGATTATTCGATTTTTGATTGATTATTCATTTAATATCATTCCAAGACGGTCAATCTCTCCGACTCCGACTCATGAAACCTCCTAAGCAGGGGACCACACACAGTTACCCTACCAAGCTAGTTTGATCCCCGCTCTCTCACCGTTCATTCTGTATTCCACGTTGGAGTTCGGGTAACAAGCAGGACACGGCATACAGCATACAGGATCGGATATTAAAAAAAGGTCCTCCACATCTCCCAACCTACCCACACACACTCCAACCAAGCAAGAAGAAAACCTGTCAAAAGAAACCTCCAACCAATCACATGGAAAAAAAAGACAAGTTCCAACTCGTGGCAAGAAGTCAACTTACCGCAATGATCCACCGTGGGAGAAATTCAAGTTTAGTCATATCTCCATATACCCGATGAAACCATGACGAGCGAATTATTTCCCGGATCTTCCCGTTCAAGCTTCGGCCTATCTATTTGGCCACTGCCCAAACGAGATTAAGCTGCGGTGAATGTCGCTCTTGTCTCGTGTGCGCGGGTGGGTGATGGAGGGGCCATGTGGGGGGTGGGGTTTTGGAAACGGAATGCGACCATGTACCTAGGCTTTCATATTGAGTAGGTATTCACTACCTGGGTAGGTAGGTTGTATCCGTCTGTCCTATGGAAGATGCGATTATCATCGTACATATCGGATGATATGCATGGATAGGATGATCAAGACGCACTGACAACCATGATGCAGTCAACTTCATCCGATCGATCTCTCCAGATAGCTGTTTCAGACTACCTACGCGGGCTAATACAGAATCAGCACCTACCTGACTACCTGGAATGGAAACCTGCAGACTGACCCATGTGGATGTACACTTGTACAGTAAACTACCTACTAAACAGGATGCGTCTCTGCCAGTCATACGGAGTATCTAGGCAACGAGATCCATTGACGGGAGGAGCCTGAGTGCAGGCCTGTCTGCATGGCTTGGTCCACACTTCAGAAAGCTAGGTGAGATCTTCTGCGCTCTGGGTTAGTCTTCGGTTTCTTGCGCTGTGTGTGTGTGTGTGTGGCGTGTGTATTGTGGAAGTAGACTGGGTCCTTGACTCCGTTTTGTTCACCCCACCGCGCCTTTTTTTCTATTGACCAATGTAACTATCCACATCTTGCTACCTTATATACTAGAAGAAGGGGGGGAAGCAGAAAGTCACTGACGATCGCGTTTACAAATGGTATTATTCCATTTTCCATCTTACCAGTCTCTATCTTAAGAACAGAAACATACTACATACCTACTATGTATAGTATATCTTGCATGTGCAAAATAAACTCCACATAAACAACTGCAGGGATAACTATGACTCAATGAGATATCAAGTATCACAGCATATGGAGAAACACCACCAACCAATAACTAAGTATATCCCTTCCAAATATCCCAACCTCACAGCTGTAAAACGACGATAATGCATGCATCAAGCCCAATCAGTCCAGTCTAGTCCAGTAAACCAAATCAAAACACGGTGATAGAAACAATTTCCAACCCAATCGAAACTCTATCTCCACCCCGATGATGATAGTTTGTGATATCTACGTCACTGCATGCGGTCCACTTCCTCCCCCGATCGGAGCTATGCCATGCTGGATCCATGCAAGGAGCTGCTCGTCTACCCGATGGATTGGACTTGCATACCTAGTATATTATATTACACTGTCTGTCTTTGCTGATCTTGGTCTTGTCCGGTCTGGTGTCCAATGCTGGGGGGTGGTGGGGCCCCTCTTTGCTCTGATGGATTGTCCGTCCACGTGCTACCGACAGATGAGATGAGATGAGATGAGATGAGATGAGATGGATGAGGTGAGGTGCTATCGAGTGTGGCACTGTCATGTGGGATGGCTGTAAGGGGGTACTGACTTGCTGCTAGTTTGTGATGTTCATGGACTTTTACTTTTCTATGAACGGGACTTGCTTTCACGGTCATATGGCAGAGGTAGGTGGTTTATGATGTTGTGTTACAGCAGATACATGGTCATAAAGGACTAGCTGCTACTGGAGGTATGTACATCTTTGGATCTTGTTATAGATTAATAGAAACCGTTGATTTTTTCTCCATCCTTTATTATCTTTTAAATATAATTATGACTTGTTATCTCCTTGGTTCTTATAGTAGATATCTATTATCCAGCTTCACCATCTAGCGTCTTTCCGATCATATAGCCAAGTAAGCCATGGAAAAGTAGGTGATAGGGCCATGTGCAGTCGTTTGATGAGGGCAAGACGATACACAACAGAGTCGATTCGTCTAACATCGTTGAGCGCCAGCTCGCGCATGTGTACATCGACGATGGATGCAGGGGTATGGTGTTCGCCATCCGCCGCATCGATAACAAGGGCGGTCTTTCTCCGCAGGGCATTGGCCCGATGTTGTCCTGTAGCCCGGCCCCGCGTGAACTCGGGAGGTTGGAACACCGCGGCGGAGTACAATTTATTCTCAGGAATCCGCTTCTGAGCCATTCGGCGCCGGACAATCTCTCGGCTGTTGATTGTTGGGATGTGGGGAAGCTAAGACCAGACCGAGCGTTTCTCGGGTGGTCCGCTCAAGCTAGGACCCGAGTCTGCTATCACATGAGTGTATAGCACATGATAGCCTGAGGGGGAGACATACCACGAATTGTTCTAGCGATTCCTCAAAAAGCTCATTGTTGACTCCAACGCCGCCCGGATGTTCCGTCGGAGATAACGGATTCTTGACCACTGGAGAACAACCATGTTAGTAGTCGGACGGAAGCGGCTAACATGAGATCCCAACGCACCGTATTCCACAAAAAGGTTGATGTAAATCTGCTGCAGTGCAACCCGCATGCTGGGGCTCTTAAGATCGGTGAGCATGACGAACTTGATGTTCGTCGGGGTTTCGTAATAGTGGAGTTGGTATTGACTGGTGCAATAGGAAACGAAGCTGGTCACAAAGTCAACCACCGGCTCGGTCGCGCGAACGAATGAGGTAAGTCCTCACCTGTCATCCTCGCCCCCCAATTTGCGCACCATGTTCCGCAGCGAGAAGACTGTGCCGAATATCAATTTGGCGTCATCGTCGGTCGTCCGGTCAGACTGGCCGATGGCCGCGGGAAGTCCATTGGTCGGCGCTGGCAACTCAGAATTCGCCCGAGATTTTCCAACGACGGCTGGTCGCGGGAGCCAACGCTTCTTGTAGATACACTCCGCTAGAGCCGCGACAAGACGTTGGTCAGTTATGCGGCGCAGTGGATGTCAGGGGGCGGGAACGGAAGGATTACCATGACGGTCGAAGATGTAAAACGAGTAGACAACCATTGTCAAGGATTCCGATTAGGCTGATAGATCTCAACGACCCTCTATCAAGATGAGAAGCAGACACCGACGAACGAGAACCCCGTGGATCAAGTATCACAAGATAGAGTGGATGAGTGTTGTTGTCAAATTAGACTCTTGAAATTCCCCTAGTTTGGGACAACAAGCATGCGCGTGGGCGGTGAACCGCGGACGGGGCGGCAGATCGCTTATCGATAATGATGGAGTATCATTTGTATCACTTGTATCAATTGTATCAATTTGTATGATTACAACTGTGAGGACTGGTCTGATGATGATAATAACAACGATGATGATGATGATGATGATGATGATGATAAGATGGAACGTAAATATATTATCAGTCTTTGAACATGTATAATTAACTCGACTCGTGTAATCTGACCCTGTGTCGATATAGATTGGGTAATCTCACGGAGTATGGAATTAATTACATACCAACCATGGCTCTTTCCCCACCCGCCGCTCACTCTCACCACGAGTTCCATATTCTCCTCCAAACAACAACTCTATTATTGATCGCTATTTATTTTCTATTTTTACCAACATCCAGAAAAAAACAGAAGACGCCATATCACACCCCTTCCCCCCTTGTTTTATCTTACTGTCTCCTCCATCGTACGAGCTTCTCTTCCTCCCACATCCCCCGCCTTATCGATCGCTGTTGTCACCCAACAACCCCTCCTCTGGCCTCCCCGACTTCCCCACATCTGACTGTAGGCATCCGAGTTCTCGCGCGCAATTCTGTGGTTTCACTAAGGGGCATAACGACAGACAAATACCGCAAGTCGCCTCTTGTTAACCCCCCGGCGCACTGGGCTGCTACTTCATTGGCTTCGAATTTCAATGGCCGCTGAAAATGCCGACTTTCCCTTAAAGGATGCTAGTCGGAAAGCCCAGCGCCCGACCATTCGTCCTGTTCGCTATACGTACGTTCTATTTTCTTATAGCCTGGTCCTTTTTTCTTTGTGTGTTGCTGTCGCGTTGGTCGTGTCGGTCGATCGAATCCGATATCATCCTATTGTCGTACTTAGGGTACGCTTCGCGTCGTGGTCACGGTTTCTGCGGTCATCTATAGTTGATATCTTACCAGAACTGATTGCTAACGTCAAACCTTGTATCTAGATCGACCCCTTCTTCTTCTTTTGAAAGCCCACGGAGACATCATCACCGAAATCCGATAGCCAGGCGCCCAGTCAAGGTTGCTCTCCAGGCATCGCTACTTTCTGCTGCAACCTACTGACCCGCTGGTAACAGGAAACGTTAAACGCTCGCTCCGAGTACAGAACAAGCCAAGACGATGGCACCGCAGAGCACCGAATCAACCAGTATGTGATCAAACAGGAGATCGGACGGGGGTCCTTTGGAGCGGTGCATCTTGCCTCGGATCAGTTCGGGAACGAATTCGTAAGGATTATTTCATGTCACCACCTATGACAGTTCCATCACACGATTGATTGCTGATCGGGCTGTGCGAACACAGGCGGTTAAGGAGTTTTCCAAGTCACGGCTGAGGAAGCGTGCGCAATCCCATCTCTTGCGACGGCCCCGGGGTCCCAAACGTCAAGCCGATGGATTCAATTCCCCACTTCACCGTCGTCCACCGTTGGGGGAGGATCAGAAGGAAAATGCTCTCTACCTGATCAAAGAGGAAATTGCCATCATGAAGAAACTGCACCACAGCAACCTCGTGTCTTTAATAGAGGTGCTAGATGACCCGACGGAGGATTCACTATACATGGTCATGGAGATGTGTAAGAAGGGCGTGGTGATGAAAGTCGGGCTCGAGGAAAGGGCAGATCCCTACGACGATGACTTATGTCGCTGTTGGTTCCGCGATTTGATCCTCGGTATTGAGTACCTCCATGCCCAGGGCATCGTACACCGGGACATCAAACCAGATAATTGCTTAATCACGAATGACGACGTTCTCAAGGTCGTCGACTTTGGCGTGTCCGAGATGTTCGAGAAAGACTCGGATATGTTCACGGCGAAATCAGCTGGCTCCCCTGCCTTCCTTCCCCCAGAGCTATGCGTTGTGAAACACGGTGATGTTTCCGGGAAGGCCGCCGACATTTGGTCTATGGGGGTCACGCTATATTGTCTTCGATATGGCCGTCTGCCGTTCGAAAAGCAAAGCATTTTCGAACTTTACGAAGCCATCAAGAACGACCCAGTTACATGCACAGGGGAGGAAGATGGCGAATTTCAGGACTTGATGGGCCGGATATTGGAGAAAGACCCCGCGAAGAGAATCCCCATGGAAGAATTGCGAGTAAGTGAACATGCTTATTCGGATGGCGATATGTCTCTTACGCAAAGAAAACAGGCGCACCCATGGGTAACAAAAGGTGGCTTGGATCCTCTACTACCGGAAAGCGAAAACACCGCGGAGATTATCGAATTCCCGACTGAAGAGGAGATGGACTCGGCAATCACAAAGACCATTGGCCACGTACTTGCTGTGGTAAGCTTCCTGGCTAGAATCTGGCCTGCATGATATACTAATATAGACTAGATGAAAGCCGTAAAGAAGTTCAAGAAGCTGATTGACCCGACAAAACCGGAATCCCCTATGCAAAGTTTCCTTGGCCAAGGATACGAGTCCAATTTCGTTGCGCCCCCTCTCGAGATGGAATCCGACGAGAGCTTCTCATCCGCCGACTTCCCAGTCCCAAACAAGACCCAGAGCCTAGATGCAGACTACAGAAAGGCATGGGAGCGGGAGAGCGTCAACAAAGGGCATCACCCGCCGCGCGGGTTCTCACCGTCCAACGGACCACCAGATAACATCAACAGACCTGCAGCCAGCTCGAAGCTCGAAAGGAAGGACTCCGGCTCAATACGAAGCTTCAATTTCCGCGGCGACGCCACCGAAGACGCACACAACATCTCCACCCCGCAATCCCCCCAAGTCCCACTCTCCCGCGCCAGCTCAGCAACCACCAAACGCAGCGTCGAAGGAACGCGAGGCCACGCACGGGATCCCCTCGAAGAAGACTTCCCCTTCCTCTTCATCGGCCCCTCCAGCTACACCGGCAACCCGACAGAAGATCCAGCCTCGCCAGAAGCAGCCAACGAATCCATCTCCGAAGAACCGGCCGACAACATGGTATCCGCCGAACCATCCGAAATGATGGACGTAGACCCAATCGTCAGCGAATCCCCCGGCGCCGCCGAATTCGACATCTACGAAACAGCCTACCGCAAAGAAATCGAACGCATCCACGCACGCACATTCCCCCGCGAAGGCACAACCCCCAAGGTCTATCTCACGCGCCGCGTAGACGGCAGAGACGATGTCATGAGGCTTCTTGGCGAGAAGCCTAGCAGCAGCCTCAGCTCTGCCATTGATGCAATGAGAGCTCAGTCGGCGGGGGGAAAGCAGCAACAACATCCGTATTCTTCAAGTTCAACTTCAACACCCATACCGGTCCCCAATCCCACTCCATCGTCTGCGACAGGACCACCACTTCCGGACGAGACTTCGCGCGCTAGATTGCGCTCGTTCTTGGGTCGTGTTAGGGGTAGTCGGGGGCTTTGAACTTGATTTACTTACGGAAGGGAGTATGGTCATAAATCGGTATCTTGGATCTAGAGAATACATTTATAGAAAGCAAGGGAAAGGGAAAGACTTGGTTAATTTGGTTAGCGAAGCATAAGCATAAATAGTATGTACGTGATTGAGGGCTATGGTTTACGCAGAAAGTATATATATATATATATTGTTTGGTATCCCCAAAATACCCCTCATCAACGATCAGCGTTTGTCTGGCATTCTACTCTAGATTGTATTTACCATCATTGATCAGTTCAAGATCTAATATATACCCATCTACACAACCTAACCCTATTTAAAGTTGAGACTCCCAGATCAGTCATAAAACAGAGTATATCCCCCACGATCCACATATCCACTCTACTCTATACTCCAAGCTATCAGAAAACCCAGTTTACTATTCCATTGCATATATTGTTTCTATCAATTAATCAATCATTCATTCAAAGACTCCCTGTACATGGATAGACTTGCGTAAAGATCATTATTGTTTGTACAGATATGTAAGAAAGTGGACATTAAGATGTAATCTTTTCCCGGTGCAGCAGGGAAAAGAGAAGAAAGAAGGAGAGAATAAAACCACGTAGAAGAGGATGATATAAAAAAGCTTGGCGGAAGATAGCGCCATCAAGAAAGAAAGTGAAGTTGACATTGTCAAGGTTCATTCATATTGCTCGTTCAGCTGAAAAAAACAAAGTCTGTAGTAGATATTGGGGGCAAGATCCCCAGATAAAAGCCTCAAATGAAAGAAAGGCGTAATTAGGGAAAGTTCGATCATCGCTATGCAGACGGGATCGTATTCGCGTCAATCAGTTCACGGAATCATCAAGGTTCAGGCCTTTGAAAGAACATGAGAAATTCATTATGCGCAGACCGGGCCAGTCTCTCCGAGGCCCGGATCCAGAAGCCTGCAGGGCGTGTTCTCGCCTGGGACTTCAGGACCAATCAATCAAAATGAAAAGCAGAAGGAAAGGTCGGTGGAAATTAATAAGACTCGACAATCGAGCCACAGAGATTGAATAGAAGCGAGAAATGACAGGCGAAGAAGTAACTGAAGGAAATGCCGTACGGCGGATGTGTCGATCGTAGCTCTCATCAAAACTCGTCTTGGTCTGCATAGAAATTGGGTCTGTATCAAAGCTATCTATCGCTCATAATCGACGATATCGTTCATTCATGGTGTCGCAACGGATATTTAGCAAGTCGAAAGGATGAGAATGGGGCAAAGGAAGAAGGTTCGGGATGTAGACCAGCGTTATTCGGTCCGCTTGTCGAGGGATGGCCCTATCGGCAGCTCCGGCGCCGTGGTGGGAGGGTCATCTGGGCGCCGAGGGGGCGGGTGAATCAGCGTTCTGCGACTGCTGTCTGCGTAAGGTATTCGGTCCGGAAAGAGAGGATCATAGGATCGGTCTCCAGTATCCATTCGCGACAGCGTTTCCCTCCGGCCGAAGTGCAGCGTCTGCGGAGAAGGAAAGCTGTGTCTCATTTCAGCCGGTCGTGGTAGTTCTCGCATGACCGACCCCATCTCCGGGTTTGGTAACTCTCGGGCTCGATCGTCGTCGCTGGGCCCCATTGGTGCTATCCGCCTTGCCGGCAGCGGTGCGTAACGCAGTTCGGGCTGTGGGACGCTGGGAGGTCGACTGCTGGCGCTGGGCGGTAATGAACCGCTCAGCGGCTCGACGGCAGATGGGCTAGTCGGAGTCGATGGAACTTTGATTTTGTGGGAATTTGATCGTCTCGGGGGCGGGTATGGTTCTCCGAGAGCTTCGGCCACCGCTTTACGTCGTTGAGACTCGGCTTTGCTGGGCCGACCTCGTTTTCGCGGTGGCTCATTTCGCGCGGTTCCGCTCTCTGAGCCCGGTGAGATGAGAGCCGGGAAGTTACCCTCGTTGCCAAAAGGAGGGGCGCTGGTCGTTGGGCGGGGTTGGATTGCACGCGGCGCGAGGATCGGTTTATCTGATGGCAGGATCGGACGCTTTCGAGGGTTGATGCTGTCCAGCGGAGCTGCTGGCGGTGCGGACGACTCGTGCCGTGGAGGAGGACAAGGTGCGTAGTTTTGGGGGACCGGTGCTTGGACGTGTTGGCACATGCCCTGGAAGGCCCACTGACACGAATTCAGAGAACGCCCTGAACGCCGTGGAGATTAGCGCAGTTCGGCGTTGGTCGGTTTCAAGGGCGTAAAGAAAGAGAAAAGGGAGATGAAAAGACAAGGAAAAGAAAAAAAAAGGGCCTGAATCAGGGTCGAGCGAGAGTCTCAGTCGCATGGAGTCGGGCTGCGAGCGGTACTTCACAGCACAAGCAGCAGAAGCGAGGGGAATTGTACCTGCAGGAAGTGGGATATCCGCCCAACTTGGAGTGATATGAAAGTCCCGGATGAGTTTAACCAGATGAGCCGAAGGGACTTGGGCCTTCTTCAAAATCTCGGTGAGTAGAGTGTACTAGATGTTGTCCCGATTAGTTACATTGTCACCTGGCCCATGCGTACACCGCACGACCACCCCGACAGCCCTATTCTGGGCAGGCTGGCTGGTCCATGGACACATGGGAAAAACAGAGGCGGGGAAGAGATGGGAGCACTGTGGCAGCCGTACCTTCTCCTCCTCGGTCCAGGGCCGTTCTGGTAGATTCGACATATCCAGGGGACCATGGAAGCAGCACTGGCGAGCTTCCCTCCTCGGTAAACGATTCAACAAACGAGCCCAGAGCGAATCATGCGCGAGCGAACCCAGTAGGAGAACAGATATAGAAAGACGCGTCGCGCGACTACGGGCAGTACAAGAATACAACAAGCCCAACAAACGCCCCAACAGGAGACAAGAGCCAAGAAAGAAGAATGAAGAACAGATCAGACACAAAACAGCAAAAACAGAACGTTACCACAAAGCCTCCCAAACGGAACAATGCGTCTACACCAGTGTATAAACACGTGGTTGTTCAGACAGGAAACAGAAAGTGGACTAATGGCGCAACAAGGGAAGATCAAAGAGTATTGGCAGTACGAGGAATCGAGGGCAGTCGAAGTAGAGGGGGGGGGGAGGGTTAAGGCACATGGAATAAACAGCAGACATTGAAGATTGGACCAACGCTCATTGAAATGAAATTCATAAGAGACCGTAAACGACGCACCACGGGTGACAGCGAGGAAAGAAATAGCGAGAGAAGTGGGGATCCTGTAGAGAGAGGGAGGGAGAAAGAGAGAGAGCGAGCGCGAGAGACGATAAGTCGACAAGTACTTCTATGCTTGCATCGAATGCCGCGGGTCAACGCGTGTGGGGGGGGGGAGTGGGAATGACTTGAGATTCGGGGAAACTCAAATCAAAATAAAAGAAGAAAAACCAATCAAGACACGCAAGAAAAACAAAATAATTGAAAGAAAGATTAGAGAAGGCAAATCAAAATAGAGAGAGAGAGAGAGAGAAAATAGATGGATAAAAAGAGGGAAGAGAAAGAATGAATATGACAGAGGGGGAATCAAGAGATGTGGAGGGAGATCCTGACGGGGCCGGAGATCGAATGGATTCCTGGAACAAACAGGTTCAATGATACATATTGTCATCAATCGTCAAAAAGGATAGGGAGTCAAGCATCGACGAAAAGGGCTCAAAGGGGAAAAGTCCACAGAAGCGTGAGAAGAGGGAACCGATGCAGTCGGCACGTAACACTCTATCTCTCTCAGGAGCTTTTTCTAGCCAAACGGACTTTAAATTCGGAATTGCGCAGGGCAGACGCCGCGGGCATGCGTCTGGGTAGGTGGTCAGAGGAAAGCTGCAGGGACTCTGGTCACCTCGGCTCTGGTCCAGCTCTTGTTTTTTATTTTATTTTACTTTCCCTTTTTTTCGGGGGAGGCTCGATCTTTCCGTTCTTTCCCCAAGCTGTCTGTTTCTGCGGTCTCCCAGTTGCGCGCCAGTTGAAATCCCTTGGGAAAGGTACAAGGAGCACGAGAGATTAACCCTAAGAAAAAGCCAAGGGACAGGGGGAAAGGACTAAAAAAATAACAACAATAATAATAAATGAATAAGAATAATAACGATGGGACAATTGACGATGGGACCAACCAGCCCAGGTGGGATTAGTGGGAGTAGTACACAGGGCAAGGAAGATGTTTCAAAACCAATGGTTTCAGATGATTTTCAGCGTCCAAACACCTTGTTGGAGCGGGAGGGGAAGGGCGAGGGTCAGGGAGAGGGAATCGGAGGGGGGTGGGGAATAAAACAAAAATAATCAAGATAAAATAAAGAATAAATCAAAAAGAAATCAAATTGCAAAAATTGGGAAATTAAAAATGGGAATAAAAAAATCAAAAAGGGCAGAAGGATCGCAGGTGCACAAACAACACACTCACAGAAAAGAGGGGCGCATTAGTTTGTGAATTCCCCGAACAAGGGCTAGAAACTAGAAAGAGACCAGGAGGGGCGCGAACATGGAGAGGAAAAGGCTAGGATGTACAATGCTGGAAAGGATGGAATAGCCTGGATGGGTCTAGAGAGCATGGGGGAGGTGGGCGATTAAACCATAATAACAGCAACAACGATAATAGGCAGTAGCTAAAATCCCAGACTGACGGTGACAGATACTTGAATCAACCTGACAGATAGGTGAAGAATTGATATAACAGCGATGGCTTCCACTGCACTTTTTAACCCACTATATAGAGAAGGACTGTCGTCAGAAGGATCCAAAACAATATAAGAAAAGTGGGGAGGAAAAGAATGAGAAAATGGATGCATGTGCTCGTCAGATTATGGACTAATCAAAAATAGTAAAAACTAAAGCAAAGAAGATAACATGCGGATAAAGAGAGAAACGAGAAGGGGAAAAAATAAATAGAGATCTGGCAATAATACCATTAGGGGACGCGACAAACGGGACACAGACAGTGAGAGAAAGGACTCAGGTACCTCGAACTCGCCGCCTGCGTCTGCTCCGGTTCGCGCGTCCATACGCAGCATCAGGCAGACCCTCTTTCGCGGAAAGCGGCGGATGCGATAGGTAGGTTGGGAGCATCATGGGTGATAGGCGCTGTTTGATAGGTGAACGCGGACGCCCCAAGACATTGGATCAATGGACTAGTCCGCGATAATTAATCATGTTGCGCCAGACGGGACGAAGCTTTCGAAGTGAAAGCGAAGTGATCGGGGCTAGCTCCCGGAAGAAGGAAGTAGCGAGGTCGATCCCATGCCGGTGGCAGGTCCTCATTTCTGTGCGGTTAGAAACCGTCCATGGACTCCGTTGAGCGCCGTACATTGGGCCCGTTGATGATAGCGGCAATGCATCGAGCAATGACAGGCAGACGGAATGGTAGCAGCGGAGGTGGATGATAACCGCAAAGTGGGGACCAGGGCTCCGCAATAGACGCAGACCAAAGCAAAATCCTGGAGGCTGGGTCAATGGGACGGGTCCCGTTCATTAGCATTAGTTTGGAAAGCAATGGAACGACGCTTTTGCAAGGGTACCACCACAGGGGACCGGCCTGATTTCTCTGGCCAGAACGGGTTTTGGCCGTGGCGAAAAGCCATCTGTCTCCGTTTTCCTTTCCCTGCAAATTGGGATGGGGAAAAGAAAAGAAAAAGAAGAAAAAGAAGAAATGAAGACGGAAGGGCCGTTGGATAGATCCAGAATGAGGGATGAAGCAGGGAACGGATATTGGATGACCACCATTTGGAGTAGAGTCGGAAAATGGAGACAAAATTCATAATAATAGTGATCACAAATTGCTTCACAAACCTCTCTCATCACAGCATCTTTTTATCTTGTGTCCCTTTTCTTTTCTTTTCCTTTTTTTTTTTCTTTTTCTTTTTCTTTTTTTTTTTTTCCATTTTACCTTTGATTTTTCACCTTTCAACATAATTTTTTTATTTATTTATTTTTCGTTCAACCCTCCGCTATCCCCCTTGAGCCCTCGGGAAGGAAGAAGGAAGATACTAACCAGTGCCTAGCAGTAGGGGGTGGAAAGCGTAGCCACTCAACAAGTAGATTCTTCACCCCACAAGGCAGCGCGCTTGAGAGACACCAAGATGTCGGTGGTCTCGATAGGCGTAGCGCAGGACTAGACTGCGTTGCCGCTGATTTTCATTTGACGGGTCGAGAATCGAGTGGTGGACAGGTATTATTAGCAACGGGGAGCAGCGAGTAATCAGCGGCGTAGGAATTGATCGAAAAAGAATGGTCCATGCACGAGAACCATCGGGCTGCAGGAGAGATGCAGCGCCCCGCCGATTTGAATCAACCGTCCGAGTATAGCGGCAGATTTAGTCTTGGGGGGGGAAATCAGGAGTCTGACATGGGTTGCAGTGGTCTTTTCTGACAGAGCTAGGAATCCCAACCAGCAGACACATATTGTGAGTAGAGACAGAAATGACTTTGTCCTGATCATTGTGAACCCGATAGGAATGAAGAAGAGACCAGGGGAAGAAGAGATGGAAGTGAGAGTTCATCCAGGGAAGGGGAAAGGAGAATCCACCGGAAGATAGTTGATTCTTGGCAGGTCTAGGTTGATCATAGTGCGGAATGAGGTAAGCCAGACAAGGTACCTGGTAGGAGGACAGAGAACAGGAAGTACCAGGTACTTTACTCTACTGTCTACTATACCTACCACCGAAGTACCAGTGACTTTGGCAGACGACAGAAGATCTAGATGCCCCACCTCTCAGGTACCCGGCACGCTTGTACTTTCCGACCCATGGTACGGTATTACCCGGTACGTGGATATGGAGAGTCTTCAGGAACAATTCAATTGATTTATCTAGAATGATGCTGTAGAATAATCAAGATGATGTGGTAATAGAGTGAGATGGATAGAGATGTTGAGAACAGGAGGATATGTCATTCTTCCAGGCATTGACAGTTGGAAGGCTTTAGTTACTCCATTCATGCCCCACTTCTCTTATTTATTTATGTTATTGTTTCTTATTATGGTTGATTTATTTCCTTCAGACAAAGTCCATGTGCCTCAATTCCCCACCGAGTCGCGTTCTTCCTCCTCGCTGGCAACTATATGCCCTCCATTTTAGTATTTCTCTTCTGTCTCTTGTAGAATACCCACCGCAGTCAAATATCGTCGCACTGTCCATTTAAATGGCGATCGACGTATGGACGATGGAATGATTTACCCGACAACGTATCCTCTCCATTAGCCAGATGAACCCTGAACATGAACAGCAAGGCGCTCGATGCAACGCCTGTTCGCGAGCAAGGTCTGATGTCCATTGGCCCAGTCCATGGCCAGTCCATGCTCCGTGTGGCCGATCTTCTTTATCGGTTGAAAATCGATGGTGCACCTGTCCATCGGCAGCACCACCAGTATGGGGCAAGAAAACTATCCAGCACTATGCATGGAATCACCAATATAGGTACAGACACCTAGGTACTCCGTACCACTTGAAAGACCCCTGATCGTTATGGTCTGGCGATGCGTATTGGTCACTAGGTCGGATTCGCATCTGCAGCTGCAGCTTCCAACCCAAATACGAACCGTCGCGTCCAATCGTTACCCGCCTCCTCCTCCGAAACATCCCCGTTTCGAACAACGGTGGAAAACTCCGAGTTTGACACGACATTATTATGTTTTTTTTTTTTTTTTCTTTGGTGGACAGTAGTCCTGCGGCCCTGGTTCCTGACGCGTTTCATCATACTTGATGCGCATCATCGGATCCCCATCATCCTCATCATCCCGGCTCTGTCCGTGAACTACTGCTACTCAAGGCAAGGTCTTTAAGTTCGGATTATCCGACTGGAGTCTCGTGGCCAATGATCTCGTATCAGAGTAGCTCACCTTCTTGGAATTGGTTGGAAAGCAACGTTCCATGCGGCTGATGTATGTATGCTCCATATCCTTCAGCTCAAAGGAGTACCACCTCTCTCTTTTACTCGACCTTTGATGGCTTGGGACACCGGAACACGGGTCCGAGCTAGATCAAGGTCCTGCAGATTTGTTGTCGATTTCGAATCTGGCTTCGGTGTAACTACTTCTGTCCCCCTTTTTTTGCCTCTCTGTCCTTTCCTTGGGGTTTCTTTTTCCTTTTCTTCTTTTCCTTTCACATTTTGATTTCTTTGTTCGTGTCTTAAATTATATTGCCTTTCAAGTACCTTCTGCCGCCATTTCGGTGTACTGTTCTGGATTGACTCTTACCGGGACAGAACACCCCCGAGTTCGGTCCGGCAAAATCGAGTCGAACAGAGCCGAATGCGACTCTCACCTTACCAAAGACAAAGACCATCCCAATCATCGGGTTCATTACTGCAGTGGCAATGCTGACAGTTTGTATACCACAGTCACGTTCGCCGTTGTGTCAGCACGCTCGAAGCCATGGTAAATAAGGCCTACCCCAATCTGGGGGAAAAAGCAAAGCATACAGCTTGACTACAGAGCGTACGAGGCTGAGAAAACTTGGGACTTCCACAATGGGCCAATCCCCTGGTCACTGCAAGATGCTCAATTTGGACAATGTGGATCTTGCTGGGTATCAGCAGAACCTCACTTGATCAGGGAGGAGATGGTGTTCAATCTCCCTTGTCTGTGCCCGCTGCGTCTGATGTATTGCTGTTTCCAAGTCATGACTGACAATAGGATTGGAGTGAATTAGCATTGACAGGAACAATGGATGTTAGACCGATAGCTAGAGATTTCGCGAATGAATTGCCAAATGAATGTGACCACGGTCACAGTCTCAAACAACAGATGAATGAATCACTTCTGGGAAGTCCTCATCCTATTGAGAAGAAAATAAGAATAATATTGTATATCAAATGCTATAAAAGACCCCAGTTGAGAGAGAACAGGCTGACTAGACGCCCTCTCGATGCATTTCTTGGCGCCCGCGCGGGAAAAAAAAAAGGTGACTTGATTGAACCAAAAATGGTTCTCCGGTATCCCAAGCCTCACGTTCCCCAATTCCGACCTCGCCTCTCTCCTCTCTCCTCCTCTCCTATCCCTCCTTTTCTCCTCCCTCCTCCCCTTCCCTCTCTCCATCTCGACCTATCTTCTCCAACCCGCTTTCACCACCCATCCAACCTCACCCTATCCACGCCCTGAACGCCTCGCCACGTCACACAACGCGCGCAACGCCCTCCCCCATCGGCGCATTGTCCCTCCTCCCACTGGTCCCTCGATAGTTCGTGTGCGCGCGC
Organism: Aspergillus candidus; assembly: GCF_002847045.1. Lineage (NCBI taxonomy): Eukaryota > Fungi > Ascomycota > Eurotiomycetes > Eurotiales > Aspergillaceae > Aspergillus > Aspergillus candidus. The sequence continues at coordinate 77,498 of NW_020194063.1, read as the reverse complement.
GCTGTCCGTGTCGTCATGTCCCCTCATGACCGCGCGGACCGTCAGTCAGAATCCGTCGTCGCCGACGCGGTAACCGCGATGAAGCTGGACCCCAACAAAGACACTCCTCCCGCCGGGGATCAGCCGTCTCTCGGCACCACCAATGGAGGAGGTTCCGCGTTGCCCGACGACAGCGATGGGGCCTTCTCCCCCGCCCGCTCCCAGCATCCCGACGAGCGCAACAACGTGTCCCTGTCGCCCGGTAAATCGCGATCTGCGTCTCGGCCGTCCCCTGTTAAGAAGGAAGAAGAAGAGGAGGAGAAGGTGAAAGACGAGCTAGACAGCGATCACCGTGTGGATAGCGATGGCGATGGCGACGACGATGGCGAGGAAGAGAAGGTCGGCGGCGACATCACCGTTAAGCTGGAACCTGGGCAACCTCCCAAGTTGACCCGCAGTTCTTCGCAGAAGGTGGTGCCGCGACCGCCGCAGCTCTTCACGGACCTTCCGGACAGCACCGCCGAGGCGAAGTCGACTTTTAGCATGATGGATATGTGCACCTACGCCAATAAATACATGGGATATACGGAACATGCGATGGAATGTGATTGTGCTGAGGAATGGGGTAAGTGGTTCGAAGATCTGGTCTATCCCAGCCCCATGATATTACCCCCCCTTTTCGTGCGTGTCGTTGTATTTGTATGCCAGGTGGTGATGGTGCCCCACCTCAGCTTGTTCCACTCTACATCTAAGACTTCCACGCACATTGTTCATCTTGCCAAATATCTTGATCAACAAATGCTAATAAAACGCAGAACCCTCCATCGGGAAAAATCTCGCATGCGGCGAGGATTCCGATTGTATCAACCGCGCAACCAAGATCGAATGCATGGGCGACTGCGGATGCGGGCCAGAATGCCAAAACCAACGGTTCCAGCGAGCGGAATACGCCCCAGTGGCAGTGATCAAGACAGAGAAGAAGGGCTTCGGGCTGCGTGCCGAAGCCGATCTGCGATCGCACCAGTTTATTTTCGAGTACGTGGGCGAGGTCATCAACGAGGGCCAATTCCGACGGCGAATGAGGCAGTACGATGAAGAGGGTATCAAGCACTTCTACTTCATGTCCCTCAGTAAGGGCGAATTCGTGGACGCGACCAAGAGGGGCAACCTCGGCCGATTCTGCAATCACTCGTGCAATCCGAACTGCTACGTCGACAAGTGGGTCGTGGGGGAGAAGCTTCGGATGGGCATCTTCGCCGAGCGCGACATCCAAGCCGGCGAGGAACTCGTGTTCAACTACAACGTTGACCGCTACGGGGCCGACCCCCAACCGTGCTACTGCGCAGAGCCAAACTGCACGGGCTTCATCGGTGGCAGGACACAGACCGAGCGCGCGACCAAGCTCCCCAACGCCACCATCGAAGCCCTGGGCATCAGCGACGCTGACGGCTGGGACACGGCGGTGGCGAGGCGACCCCGCAAGAAGAAGACCGGCGAAGACGACGAGGAATACGTGGACAGCGTGCAACCCAAGTCTTTGGAAGAGAACGGCGTCACGAAAGTGATGGCAGCTCTCATGCAATGCAAAGAGAAATGGATCGCCGTCAAGCTTCTGGGCCGTATCCAGCGATGCGACGACGAGCGCGTCCGCAACCGCGTGGTCAAAATGCACGGGTACCAGATCCTCAACTCGCAGCTGGCCATGTGGAAAGAGGACCAGAACGTGGTGCTGCAAATCCTGGACATCCTGGACAAATTCCCTCGTCTGACGCGCAATAAGATCATTGACTCCAAGATTGAGTCGACTATCCAGCCCCTCGCGAGCTGCGGGGACGAGCGCGTGGAGAAGAAGGCCGCCGCGCTGCTGCAGGTGTGGGCGACTCTCGAGGTTGGGTACCGCATCCCTCGGATGAAGAGGGACCCCAACACGACTGCGCAAGCCGTCAACCAGTTCGAGCGACGGGAGGCCAGTCGTGCCGAGCGACGACGGTCGAAGTCCCGTTCGCGGTCGCGGTCGCGGTCACGGTCGATCGAAGCGCCGCGTGGTCCAGCCGCGCAAGGCCGGCAGGGCCACGGGGGGAGGAGCTCCCACCACCACGGCCACGGTCACGGTCACGGTCCGCGGTCATTCCGCCGGCAGTTCCAGCCTCTGCCGTCGGGGTGGTTCGCTGCCGAGTCGAACGGCAGGACATACTATTACTCGGCTCGGGGAGATACCACCTGGACAAGGCCTACCGCGCCGGCGCCTCAACCTCCACCGGCACCAGCGAAAGAATCCCGGGACAAGGCGCTCCAGGACATCATCGACGGCATCATGAACGCCAAAGAGAACACGCCCAAGGAAAAGACAGGCACGCCGGGAACACCGCAGACGTCGAAACCCACACCCGATAAACACGAGGGGCGGGAGAAATGGCGGAACTACAGCGAAGAGAAGCAGAAGAAGCTGTACGAGAACACCGTACGTTCACAGCCCAAGTATCACACCACAGCAGACCGACTAACAAACACAGTTATTCCCACACGTCAAATACGTAGTCGACAAATTCAAGCACAAGCTCCCGAAAGACGACCTCAAGCGCTACGCCAAAGACGTAAGCCACTTCACTCCCATCACAAAAAGCCAACCACTAAATACTAATCCGCAATGTAGGTGGCCAAAAAACTCGTCAACTCAGACTTCAAGAACCACCGCGTGGAAGACCCGACCCAAATCGACGAGAAACAGCAAAAGAAGGTCAAAAAATACTGCAAAGAATACTTCGACAAGGCCGTCGCCAAGCACCGTGCCTACGAGCATCGCAAGAACGAGAAATCCCGGCCCGGAACAGACCGCGATTCCAAGGCTGCGGACACACCCAACGGGGCGGGGGCCAGCGATGACGAGCTGGACGTGAAGATGTCTGACGACGAGGGGGATAACAATCATAATGATAATAAGGAGACATCGCCGACGGCGACAGAAGGCGGCATCAAGCGGAAGAGAACAGGCACAACAACTGAAGACGACGCGATGGCAGCCACAAAACGACAGCGGTCGTCGACGCCGCCTCCGCCGCCTCCTCCGCCTGACGGGGAGCCTCCTAACAGCGACGACGCGAACATGTCGACCCCGGCTGGGACAGACATGGAGCGGCCGATTGATACGCCTCCGCCGCCGCCTCCGCCTCCTAGCGATGATCGGTGCATGACGCAGGAGGAAAGGGACGAGGAGGATATGTCGGCGCAGATCGAGGTCGGGGGGGAAGTATAAGACTTCTTCATCCTACTTCTAACTTGCACCCACTCCTCTGTCTCCCCCCTTAACATCTGCTCACCTCACCCTACTTATTATACCCATCACCCTCTTCACCTCTACCCACCTCCCTCCCTACCTACTACCCACCCACTCATCTACCACCCACTATACCTATTACTTTTAACCAGCATATCCCACCCAGGGCAGGAAGGAGTTACGGAGTAAAAAAGGGACGGTCACTTGAATTTGGTTTGATTTGATTTGCCTGCCCATCCTGGCGATGAACATGAATTGAATTGGAATTGAGCATTATCTTCTTCTTTCCACTTTTTCAATATCAACTTTCTTCCCTTTTTCTTCACTTCTCTTATTTTGTTTTCTATCTATTTGTTTATTACTTTACTTGCTTTTTATCTTTGAATACCCCATATTCTTTTTTTAACTAGCTTACCTGATTCTAACTTGACTTGACTAAACTATGCCTATGACTTAACCTATTTTATAAATACTACCTACATACCTACCTACCCAACTTAGTAAGTTGGTCAGCCAGTGAGGTAGCCAGACTGCAATTTATGGACACGGTTCCACATCGAATCAATCTATCTGACTTTCTCTCTGTCTATCTCAATCTAGGTTTAGATTCAAGCTTAATTGGTCTGTTCATTTCTTGGTTGATGGTTGGTTTGGAGGTCCTGCCTACCTGCCTACCTGCCTACCTGCCTACCTGCCTACCTGCCCACCTGCCTACCTGCCCACCTGCCTACCTACTAGGTACTGTACCTTGTAAGCTGGCCGATAGATAGTGCTTAGCTAGGTACGTACAGTGCAGACACATAATATTTAATCTACACACGCAGTGCACAAACAAGACAGACAGATCATCTATCAGTAATTCGGCCAAATATTCCAGTAGATCCAATCAGATACCATCCATCAGGTTGATTGGTATTGACCATTCAGATTCACATTTCACATTATAACAAAAAAAAAAAAAAAATCCCCCCCTCATACCGAACTCAGCAAAGGGAAATGATGACCATGATAAACTCTCATTGACAGACACATAAAAAAAAATTTAGAAACAGGGAAGGAAAACAACAGAGAGAGGAAAAAAAAAACTAGTAAAAACTCTCCACAATACTCTCCTTATTAGCCGCATTACCCATCCCCACACCCTGAGGACCCATCTCGCCCAGACGGAACACACTCTCGATAACGCTCAGCTCGGTCGCCGTCGTGTCCAGACCGGTGACGGCCAGCCAGTCGTTGACGACCATGCCGGCGCCGACGACGGAGCTGCCGCGGTTGACGCTGCCGGCGACGAGGGGCACCTGCAGCAGGGAGGAGAGCTCGTCCTGGTCCCGGATGGAGGTCTTGGGGTGGACGATGCCGCCTTGGTTGGAGAGGGCCATGTAGGAGCCTGTGAGGACGTTGTCGGCGATTGTTTGGCGGAAGACTTCCACGCCGAGGACGTCGGCGATGCTATTATTTTATTAGTATCTTTTTTTCAAACGTTTGGCTTCTTTATATATGATGTATATATATATATATATATCACATAGGCAACAAAGGAAAGAGAAGAGGGGAAAGAACGTACATCTCTTCCGTCTCGCGCTCCAAATCAGGATGTATCAGAGCCACATGGTCATTGCAGCAAATGACATTCCCCAAAGCCGACAGTCGCTCCTCTATGCGCTGGATCTTGACATCGTCCGGAAGATCATTCCGCAGGTGTTGGAGTTCTTGGTCTGTGGTGGTCGTGGGCACCAGGAGGCCTTTGCGGTTACTGTTGATGTTAACTCCATACCCTTTTCATTCCCCCTCGGTATCTTCAATACCGAGTACTTGCAAAAAGAAAAAGAGAAACATACCCAGCTGTTAACCGACCAACAATGCGAGTCCCCGCGATAGAAGCATGACAGATGGGAATAACATCTTGCAGTTCAGCCTCGAACACACTATGATTTCCAAGGTTAGTCCCCCTTCCAATGCCCAGCCCACAGAGAGCGGTAATGTAAGAAGTAAAACACACCTATAAAAGTTCTCCGAAGCACCAACAGCGACAATCGCGTAAGAGTTTGTCAGACGGGAAAAGACGCCGACTCTGCAAAATCAACCCCGTTAGCGCCGTCCTCTCAGATATCCATATGTATATATATCTCCCCCGGAATGAATCCTACTCACTCGTTGGAGTTCTCGAATTGAGCACGGACCGCCATAGCTGTTCTGTATGAAATGTCGTGGGTGGTGTTGGAGGGAATAGTGTCGAGAGGTGGTGGTTTGGTGTTGGAGGGGCAAGGCAGTGAGGAGAAAATATGTGCGGGCGGGGTGGAAAACGTCGGAGAACAAACAGGTGGAGGAGAAGAGAACCGTCACCACAGATATAAAAGTTGAAAGGGGCTGAATAGATGAAGTCAGACGACCTGGTCAAGCTCTCAGCTATAATAGGTATTTATGTCAAAAGATACAAATGCTGGAGGAGCCAAAAAAAAAAAAATAAAAAAAAAAAAAAAGAGGCTCGACGTTGCGATCGCCCCGCCGGTCACGCTAGTCCCAATCGGGCACAGGGAAGAGTCACCGCGGATGAGTCATCCTGGCTCATTCTGGCTCCACTCGGTGGGGCGCTATGCTTCACTGCCTCTGCTGGGGACAAGAGTCGCGGTGGCAAGAGTCATACAGTGGATAAGAGGTTGTTGGAATGTTTCATAAGACTGTCAACATCATAGTTCTCCTAATGTGGGCGATTGTGGGTACAGAACATACAACCGGGTATGTACATCCATGGACGCCAACCATGTACAAAACCTGGCAATCACAAAACAAAATAATAGTAAAGACCAGTAGACAAGAACGCCCCAGAAGATCGTAGATCCCCAGTCTCCCTGGTAAGAACAGGACCAAGGACAAAGCCAACCAAGTCCACGCCAGACCGTACATCCACGCTGAATCGAGTACAAAGATGAAACAAAAAAGAAAGCAAAGGGTGATCATAATCCAAACGCCAGAAGCACGTCAGCCAGGGACAGTCCCCTATCCACGCTCTGTTTCAAAAGGGGACGAGGAGCCGGACCAGAAGCGACCAAATCCAAACGCCGGAAGCACCACACCAGCCAAGGCCAGCTCCCCGTCCACGCTCTTCCAAAGAAGGGGGACGAGGAGGCGGTCCAGGCGGGGGTGCGGAGGATAATACAGATTGGGGGAGGATGATGATGTCCGACGACAGGCACCAAATCAACCAGAACCGTCTCCCGTCCACACTCTTAATAAGGGGGACGGGGCGGACCAGGCGGCGGAGGGTGCGGGGGGTGCGAAGGGTGCGGAGGATAATACATATTAGGAGGAGGAGGATGTCCGGCCATAAAGCCAGGCAGCGGAGGCCGGTGAAAATTAGACCCCGGCGGAGGCGGCAGCTGGGGCGGCCCGCCTCGGGGAGAAAAGAGACCAGGCAATCCTAGCTGTTCGTTGATCGATGGGATCTGCTGCGCGGCGGGGAGAAGCCGTCGTTGGCGCTGCGGTGTGGGAGGGGGGAGAACAAAGGGACGGGGCTCTGTGGGCCCATGTGCGACATGGGGGGGTGGTGGCGGCTGCTGGGGCAACAGGGTTCGATGCGCGCCCGGCTGTGGGGTGGTGAGATGGGACAGGGAGGATCGGGGCATCTCGGCCGACGCAACATCCGCCAGCGCGGATAACGCCGCGGGGAACGCTTCCGGGACGGGGGGTGGCCGAATGTCCCGCTCGACAAAAGGCCCACGGCGAACCTCCACGGCGTTTGTGGCCTGCACCAAGAGGTCAATGACATCTCCCGCGGAGCGGCCAGCGAATGGACCGGTGTCGGTCATCTCCTTCATTTGCGGGTCGATATCGTCGCCCAGTTTGGCCCGTTGGAGGAAGTCATCCCAGCCGTACTCGGCCCGTTCGTAGGCGGCCGCGCCGGCAGGATCCCGCACGTAAGATGACAGGAACCCCCGAACGACCCCCTTGGAGGGCGGGATCACAGGCACGCGCTCGGGCTCCGTCCCAGAACCCTCAGTCTAGACATCCGGTGTTAGTTCCGGTATGATAGAAACGGAAGAAAGGCACCTACCTCTGTGTGCTCATCATCTTCGGCGGCACGACGGCCTTCTACAAGGGCCATGTAGTCTCCCTGGCAGGCCAGTAGATGCTCGTCTTTGATGTGCTGTGCCGCGTACTGAGGAGTATTAGCCAGAGAAAGGAAGAAAGGGGGGGGGGGGACGTACCCTAGATCTCTCCTCAAGAATTGCCTTGTTGGCGGTAAACAGTCGGTTCTCTTGGTCGACGCGCAATTGATATTCCCGACGCAGGATCTCCTTCTTCTCCGCAAGCCGCGCTTTGAGAAGCAAGTTGATCTTGTCGAATTCCGGAACGTCCTTGTGCGCATTCTTATCGCGCGCGAGCTTTTTCTGGGACTGCGACGCGAGAACCGCCAGGGCCAGCCGCTGAGCGGCGGCTACCTTGCGGAACGTGCGGTCCAATTCCCGTTGCCGGTCGCGGAGTCGCTGGGTGGCTGGAGTGGGAGACGGCGTGCGGGCGAGCTCGGCATCGCTCGAGCGATCCAGTTGACGACCGCGCCCCCCACGGCCACTACGCGTTCCCCCACGGCCTCGTTTCGCGATCCCGGCACGACCGCGTGCGGCGCCGCTGCCACGTCCTCGTCCCCGATTTCGACCCCCACGGCCCGACTTGGCGGTGGTCGATTCCGCGGCGTTTTCCGTCATTGGCTCTTCCACGTCTTCTGTCACCTGGCGGGAGTCGTTGTCCCCGGTGAATTCGTCAGCACCGGCCGCCGACGGGGATGCGGGTTTGCCCTCGTCGCTCGCTCGGAACGTCTCTTCCATGGCGCTGTCCTTTTCGCCGTCTTCCAGCTTGGCTTTCTTACTGGGACCGAACGATCCACTGGCGCCGTTGGGTTCGTCGCGGGGCTCCATCTCCCCAGATTTGCGCTTTGCTGGCCGCGCGGACGGGCTCAGTGCGGCTTCCGACGGCTGTGGCCGTTCCGATTCTGGGGTGGCGTGCCGGCTGGTCCGAGGCTTGGTCTCTTCCGGAGAGAGGGCGCTCTTGGGTTCGTCGTCCGGTGGATGCGTTTTTGCGCCCAGCCCCCGAGGAGCCTTCTTCTCCTCGAACGGCTGGGTGAACTCAATGCGTTCCGGGAGGGCGCTGCGAGGGGATGGTGACCTGGGCGCCGGGAAGGCTGGTGGAAGGGGAGCCGCTACAGTGAGGTCGTTGGCCCCATTCACCGAGAGCCTGCTCCGGTTACGCGTTCTCCCGCTCGGAGTGAACGTGGCAGATGGGCTCAAGTCGGCGGGCTTCGACGCAGCGAGAGGCTCCGTGGTGGGAAACTCATTCGATGACGGATGAGAGTGAGACTTCAAGCGGGCCGACTGACGGGTGGACCTTGGGGTGTCCTCGACCGCCGGGCCGCGCTTCACGCGTTTCGCTCGCGGAGTTTCGGGGACCGCGGCGGATGCGAGGTCCTCGGACTGGGGGGCCTTGGCCGACGCACTGGAGATGGAGGACCGAGTGCGAGATGATCGAGTCTCACGTGCATGGTTGGCGGCGGCGTTCGCTGGGTTGTTGGCGGAGTTGTTGGCCGGGTTGTAGCCCCGAACCGCACGAGTACTCAGAGTGACGATGCGTGAGGGTCGCTGGGGACCACTGTGCTTGCTGCTGGAATTGGTAGCATCTGTCGGATGAACACGTGCATCCTGGCTGGCGCGATGACTTCGAGTCACGCGGAAATGAGAAGTATCGCCAGTGGAGTCTACAGGCGTGTGAGATGGGCAGGTTCCGGGGGGATCAAGACTATGGTCCAACTTACTAGGGGTGTTATTGGGGGTAGAGTCGTTGGCGGCATTGCCACTTGATTGGCCAGTGGCAGGAGCTCTGGTGGCATCCATCTTGCGTTTGACACCCGCCATCGCCACTCTCTAGTGTATGATTAGTATTGGTTGGATGGAGAGTGGACAGATAACACGGAAGATTGAGGGACAGGACGGAAGGAGAATAAGCAAAGACTGATGTGGGGAAGGGAGCAAAAGGGAGATGAAAGGACATGGCAGGAGTAGAAGGTCAGGTATCAAGGGAAGAAAGGTGATAGAGCTAATGGGGTTCTCTCCGATAGAGAAAGAGATCGACCAATGTAACACAAGAATCTTAAAACAAACAACAAGGTGCTGATGGACGGCGTCGAAGGCAGGGGGGAGAAACCAAGCGAGTTGCAACCAAAGCATGAAATGGAATTATTAGATGGAGCGCAACCATTGCGTTTCTCAAGCCGGAGGGATGTGCAACGGGGCAGGGATGACAGGCGCGCCAGGCCGGATCAAGAGGGAGGAAACACGGGTATGGGCAAGTATACAAGATGGCAGAAAGGATTTCCGAGTATGGGAGTTCAGAAGTGTATACGAATGCAATAGATGAAGGGGAGAAAGAAGGAGAAGGAGAACAAGAGGGGGAGGGAGAGTAGTGGGAGTCAAAACTACGCGACGATGGCAAAGAACGTGTAGAAGAAGCTTGGGTTGGGAGTAAAAAAAAAGAAGGGAAAAAAAGAAGGAAAACAGTATGCAACGGTGGGGACAACAGGGGAAGGCCAAGGCAAAAGGATCAAAGTCAAAGGGAGGAAAAAGATGAACCGACGGGGTAGGAAAAAAAAGAAGGTTGACTTACCAGAGGAATGCAAACCAGACAGGGTGAGAATGGGAGAAATGAAGTCGAAGTAGATTGATGATTTCTACTAAAAGTAGAGGGAGACAGAAAGAGGTTCGGCCAAGTGGATCAGAATGGGCGACGCAGGCGCTAAATGGTAAGCCGTTGGTCGCCGGAAGGAGTAAGTCTATACAACTCAATGGCTGTCTCTAGACTCTGCAGTTGATCCACCAGGAAAGAGATGGAGAGAAGTCAATGGATTTGATCTTTGGAATCGATCAAGATGACGGGATGATCCGAAGGAATTTAAAAACCTAGGATTAAGAGTTGAAGAAGGATGAGATGGTGAGAGAGGAAGAAGAGGCAAGATGGGAGAAGGGGAAGAGAAGAAGAAAACAAGAGAAAGGAAGAAGAAGAGAACAGGGAAAGAGGTATGAAGTAACCAAGAAGAAGAGTGAATCCAAAAGGATCAGTGATTGGAAGAGTAAGGAAGGAGAAGAGTAAGGAAGAGAGAGAGAAGAAGATGAAGCCATTCAGCAGAAGAAATGAATCCTCGTTTTAGTTCTTCCTCTACTTCCTTTGCTTGTTTTAGCTCCATCGTACGGTATGGTACCGTATTTCTCGACTCCGGTCGATCACTTATCTGTATCACTACAGTTATTGTCCATTTATATCGTTGGAGATACTGACAGCACAATCAATACTATAATCTCATGATCATTTCTTACATCCAGTGATAAATATATCTATCAACTATAGTATAGAGGCCAAATATTGAGTATCAAGTAGAAGATCGGTCATGGCCTACTGAAAGATTGCCGCATCGAGTAAGAAATCTCCAGTGGAGCCTGAAAAATAAGCAAGAAAAAAAAAATAAAATAAAAAACAGGTAACCATTTCCATACGACGTAATCTAGACCCCTTTTATACTACACCTATACTCCATCCACTGTATACAACATTCATTCTATCAGATGAGAAAGGGCAGTCTATAGAAAAGGAACTCACCCTTCTATACAATATGGTATAGGGACAGATTTACCTAGATCTCAATGAGCATGTATGAAGATTACTACTTAAGGTATCGACAACAAGCTTTGTACATGTAGAGACCGCCATTTGCCCACCCTTTCTCCTCACCGTTCCATCGGAGAATTCTATATACTTAGAAACCATTCCAGTCTATCTTCCGCAGACGGGCTTAGATGAACAAGAAAAGCTCTCACTATAAAGAGGCACGTGTGCTGTCTACACCGTCACTTCTTCGATCGGCCGTACACTTTCCGGTATTATAAGGTATCTCCCTCCCTACTCACTTCTATTTACACTTCCTACCAAGAATGTAATATGCAGTGCTGAAATATCCAACAAAAGAAAGTCTGGAATAATTGGACTGCCTCTATCACCATCCATAAAGATCATCCCATCAAACCGATATCTATATCTATATATATCTCTCTAAAATATAAATCATATCAAACACGCTAGCTAGACCGAGGATATCTTGCACCTGTACCAAAGAGCACCACAAAAAGATAGAATACCAATAATAACACAAGGAAAAATGTAAAGAATGACATGCACCTCAATGATGTGACGTACAGCTCAGCTCTCCTGCGGGGATTCGCTCAGCTCGTGCTTCTTCTCGTACCGCGTGATGCTACTCCGCACGTCGGCTGCCATGATGAATCCGGGGATCTGCGTTTCATCTGCTTGGTGGCTCGAGTGGATGCTCTTGTTGTTGGTATGGTCATCGCCAGACACAGCCGACAACAACGATGACGAAGACGATGATACTAGTTGTGGAGTACTAGTCGTGCTCCGCCCCGGGTCGATACGCTCCCGATCTACCTGATCCATCCGCTCAAACAGCGGCGACCGGCTGCGGGGGGTGTGGTGGTGCTGCCGGTAGAGGGAATGAGTAGACCGGTTGGATCGCACGCGGGTCAGCATCTTCATCGTGATGGTCTGGCCGGCATTGGGCGACGCGACCACGATGGTCCCCGGCGTGGGTGTCGGTGGTGGCGAGGAGCTGCTGGGTCGGAAGAGAGGGTGGATGTTGCTTTCGTCTGGGAAGACGAGGGTGGGGAGCACTGCTTTTGGGGGTGCGTTTGGTTGTGTTGGTTGGGGTGCTGATGCTAGTGTTGTTGTTGATGATGATGCTGGAGATGAAGATGACGTTGCCGTGGTTGTCTGGAACGGTGTCTTGTCCCAGGACGGCCGCTGGTTTAGCAGCTCGTTCCCACGGTGATCGGCGACGATGGTGACGCAGCTGTCGCGGTCCGCGTCGAAAAAATCTGGGGTTACGCTGGGGCTGGCGTATATCGAACGCGGGCAGTTGAGATCGAGTTTCAGGTCTAAGGATGCAGAGGCGCGCCTCGAGTCGTGTCGGTAGAGTGTCCGGCCGGAATAGCGGTTCGACCGGCGGGAGGCAGCGCTGGACGCGGTGGGCTGCTGCTGCTGCTGCTGGGGAGGGAGCACGTCGTAGCTTTCCTTGGAGTGCTCCAGCGAGTCTGTATTTGATGACGGCGGTCTCGATGCCCGCGCTCTGGAGGTTGATCGGTTGGGAAACCGGGTCAGTTCGTGGGTGGCGGAGCCGGGCCATCGGCTCGAACGACGTCCTCGGCTCTTCAGGCCCGTCAGGAGGTATCCGCCTAGGACGCCCTGGGCCATGACGGAGATGGCCCACATGACGCAGCGGGAGATCATAAGAGGCTGCCGGCGCTGGTGCTCCGCTGTGTTGCTGGTCTCGGTTGCGAACTGGACGGCACACCATGCGAGTAGGGCTGCGGTTGTGGCTGTTGCGATGGCGAGGTAGGTAATCACGGCGCCGTACGTAATGGCCCTCCAGTTCTTCCATGGTTGTAATGTATTATTCTCGACGTCGAGGGTCCACAGCACGAGTAATACGATCAGTGTCCCGCAGCTGATCGCACCTAGACCGAGGATAGCGGCCTCGATTGTAGAGGTATTAGAAGGAGAGAATCGGGAGGAGGCGAGGCATACGCCGTCGAGGACCGTGACTACTAATGTTGATAGCAATGAAGCTGCCCCGAAATAGTGGATTGGGCGACATCTGCGCGCGCTGGGAGTCATTTGGGCAGTGGGATTCGAGAAGCATGTAGCGGACACTGGTGGGGTTTGCTGCCGCGGGAATCAATTCTGGCTCAATGTCAGGGCGCTCGTTCCACGGACGGTGGTGTATAAATTAAAGATTGGTATTTTCGATGGGTTGGAAGGAGTCCAAAATATTCGGTGCGGTTCAATCGGTGGACGGTTAGGCTTCTACCATCAACAGCGGAAGACGTTCATGATAGCAGCGTCCACGGACAGAAAGATTGAATAGGGAAGCTTCCGATAGACCAAGGCAAGCCAAGAGGTTGAAAAGAGAGAGACAATGATCAGACAGGTAGAAATTGGGAATCTGGCCTGCGAGAGTATAGACAAAGTAGCTGGACGAAGGAAAGGCGATCGAGGGAATGACGGGAGTAAATATCCGAAAAGAATGTTAAGACCCAGTAACCTGGGAAGATCGAAAGTCTATCTATCAGACTAAGGAGAGACTAAAGAGCGAACGACGGGGAAAGAAGTTCCCCGATGTTTGGAGTTTGGAGCGAAAGACATGGGTATGCAAGACTAGGGTTAGGATGACAGGGGAGGGAAGTGGGAAAATGGTGGCAGATCGCCACGTCTGGTCGAGATCAGACCCCAGGGCCTCTTGAAAGAGAAAAAGAAAAGAAACGACCAGTAGTCAAAAGTACGACACCGATAGACTCGACGGAATGCTACTTGCAGATCTCCAGTTCCATCCCGATCTCTAGACAGGTACCGTCTGAAGCCTTATCAGAGGCCTTCTCTTCCATCCTCTCCAGCACATGATTCTCTTCGCTACTCCATAGTGGACACCATTGTCACATCCGGGGTATCCTGAAAACCCTCTATGAAACACCCCAAGGGGTAGTCTGTCCCCGAAAAGATTATACTCGTCATCCACGTCCCTCGACCTGCTTGCATGCCTAACACAAGGTCCTTCCCGGGCCGATCCTCGAGCCCACGCCAGGCCAATAAGGTCAACTCACCAGGCAACCCAACAGGATGGAACTAGGAGACATCACTGGCGCATGGCACAGGTCTACAGCGACCGATTTGTCAAGGCTGGTGGCTCTCTAAGTTCCTGTGAAGCGGCCGGGACGATCACCGGGGTCCCGGGAGAGCTTTAAATGGCAGAGTGATCCAATTTTCGATTCCCAGATGGGGAGAGCAGGGTCGACCAATGGACTATAAAATCCCCGACTTGGTGATGTGACGTATCGTCTGTTCAATTTGGGGAGCTGAAGAATCCTAGGGACGGGTGGGATGATGTATGTGATTTGATAGTGGATTCGTCTTGGGGGGTGGATGAGGGGGATCCAGGGACCAAAAAAAGAAAAGAAGAGAAGAGAAGTGACAGTCTTCTAGAAAGTAGTGGATAGAGAGTCGATGTGCAAAATATAGAGGGGATTGGCATCATGATCCTGGTCGTGTCTGGGATTGCTCAGAAGTTCTCCCTAGATGACCCCACCGCCATCTGATACATCGATGAGACAGATACCATCAACCGAGGGGTGCCCCCTCTTCATGATCCAATTATTCTCTCTTTTTTTTTATTTTTATTTTTTTTTTTTTTTCTCCAGAAGGAAAGAGACTCGGCCGCTGCAGTTTCATCAATGGTATGGGATAGCAAAACAATAGAATTGTCAACACTTACACTGAGGACAGACTCAGCAACCTTTCTGACCATGGAGATTATTGCAGGAGACTGAATTGAACCGGTAATTGTCATTGTTAGAAATATACATCAGAAATTGTCATGAATAGATTGCAATTCTTTAGCACCATCCTTTCATCAAAGTGCAATCCATCCATCTATGTATAGTCGTGTTGATGTGGCGGTGCATATTGTCGTGGCTGGGCTGTGGCTTCAGACCGCCTCCGCCTTTCTCCTCTCAGGCTCTCAGGCGTCATGCATTGCCATCATCGTCCATCACTTTCTTGCCCACTTTTCTTCCTTCTTCTTCTTTCTCTTCTTCTTCCCTTGATCCACCCACCTCGACCCCATCTGCTTCTCTCTTCCTCGATCCCTTTGCATTCGACATTTGTTCATAGACTCCTGTTCCGAGTGCACATCGTTTCTCTGACCTTCTACCTTCCGTCTTTCCCCCACCTTGGTTAGCTAGTTGCTGTGTCTGTGGTCCTCTCTGGTGGCGCAAGATGAAGCTCACTTTCAAGGTACACCCCCCCACCTTCGCCCTCCACCCGCGTCAACGCTGTTCCCCGTCCGTCATCTAATCGTTGATCTCTCTGCAGGATTTGAAGCAACAAAAGTTTGTAATTGATGCGGAGCCCTCCGAAAGGGTATGGCAGTTTCTCGTGTCCCCAGCGTTCTCGGTGCGGGGCTAATTGAATCACCTCTAGGTTGGCCAAGTCAAGGAAAAGATCTCCAAGGAGAAAGGATGGGAGGTTCCCCAACTGAAACTCATCTATTCGGGTGAGTCACCTTAGTCGTCTTCAGCGCCGTTGATTCTTCCAGACGTTCGTCAACGGCGTCGACATCACATCCGCTGACCGTCATCCCACTCTCCAGGCAAGATCCTTCAAGATGACAAAGCCATCGAGACATACAACATTGAAGAGAAGGGCTTCGTAGTCTGCATGGTGTCCAAGGTATGCGACTTCTTCCAGAAATTTTTGTCTACGGAAAAAGCAAAACAATCCGAGACGAGTCTAATTCGTGTCGCCATAGCCGAAAACTGCCGCACCCTCTGCCTCTTCTTCACAGGCCCCTTCCACGCCTTCCAGAGCGCCTGCATCTACGCCCGCTGCTCCCCCGGCTCCGGCCCCTTCCACCAGCACCTCGACGCCGGCTGTTCCTGCTACTCCTTCGCCCGCCGCCTCCCAGCCCCCCGCCGAATCCTTCAATGACCCCTCAACCTTGTTGGCCGGGACCCAGAGTGAGCCGGTCGTTGCTCAAATGGAGAGCATGGGTTTCCAGCGAAGTGATATCAACCGTGCCATGCGGGCTGCTTTCTTCAACCCCGATCGTGCCATCGAATACTTGTTGAATGTATGTTTGAGACATCATCTCTCGTTGCCCCCGAATTGTGTCTTGGTTCCTCATCTAACGATGTACAGGGCATTCCGGAGGACGTCCAAGAAGAACAGCAGCAGCAGCAACAGCAGCAGCAGGAGGCCGCCGCCGCCGCTACTGCCTCGCCCCAGGCCCCTGCCGCGACTGGTGCCACTGGCACCACTGGGGGTGGCGACGAACCCGTCAACCTGTTCGAGGCAGCAGCTCAAGCCGGCGGCCAAGAAGGGGGTGCTACTCGTGGTGCTCGTACCGGTGGAGCTGGAGCTGGAGCGGGTGCGGGTGCGGGTGCGGGTGAAGGTCTTCCCAGCCTGGATTTCCTCCGTAACAACACCCACTTCCAGCAGCTCCGTCAGCTGGTCCAGCAACAGCCCCAGATGCTGGAGCCCATCCTTCAGCAGGTCGCTGCGGGTAACCCGCAGATTGCCCAGCTGATTGGTCAAAACGAGGAGCAGTTCTTGCAGCTTCTGAGTGAGGAAGGGGAGGGCGCCCTCCCTCCAGGCACCCACCAAATCCACGTCACCGAGGAGGAGAGAGACGCCATCGAACGTGTATGCTTTCTCCCTTTCAAACATCCCTCGACTCCAGAAAACTAACCTGAAACTAGCTCTGCCGACTTGGATTTTCCCGGGACCTGGTGATCCAGGCCTATTTCGCCTGCGACAAGAACGAAGAGCTCGCCGCGAATTACTTGTTCGAAAACCCCGACGATCCCGAGGATCTATGAAATGGCACTATCCTATCCTCCCCTCGAGACCTATCGATGATACCGAGCCGCAGACCACGTTCTATGTTTCGCTCCTCCCCTTGCCACTGCCACTGCATTTATATGCCCGGGTATTCTACTTGAGCTAGTGGTCTGAGCTGTTATCGCCGTTCGCCGTGTTCCCTCAGCCAAGGATGTTGGTGTCTTTCTACACACCATGCTTACTCCAATCCCTTTCATACATACCATTCTCCCCCTAACCCGTCACATACGATATGTGCTTTCTTTTTTTTTTTTTTCTTTTTGTTCTTTCCTTTTTCCTTTCTTTTTCTGAGATGACGTTTCCGATCAAGCACTAGTTAATACAACAAAATGGGACATGATGATTCGACCCGTCATATTTACTCTGCAGTAGTAGTAGTAGTAGTAGTAGTAGTAGTAGTAGTAGTAGTAGTAGTAGTAATTTTTCAAGGGATGGGGTGGCCTAATTGTGGGCAGGGGCAGGTGGTCGTGGTGGTCACGACCACATGATCAGTCCTCGAGTCATATGACATACTCACACAACAATAGAAGGCAACCCACCATCTAGGTAGATGCATAAACCCCAGGTACCTACGTACTCGGTAAGTAGTATTGATTCACCAGACGACCCAATCGGTTTTCTACCCAGATACTTCAACAGTACCTAGATATTTAGGTAGCAATCATTTCGTAGATATCCCAAACGGGTCTGCCTAAGTAACCAGTCTGACATTCGTAATCAAGGTCTGGGGAGATGGGGTCGAGCCAATCTACTTTATTTACTCTTGTTCTTTTAATGAATGGATATATAAACATAGATATGATTATGGATATATATTAGGAATATCGGGAGAGAGAAATGATAGGTTCGTTAGAGGGTAGGTATTATTGTGTGTGAGGGTGTGTGTCAGGTAGAAGAGATATACATACATACATAAATACATCTATACATCTATACATACGTATGTGCGTGCACACATGACGTGGGTGCATGTATGTGTGCATGCATGTGTCAGGTGGTGTACGTATGTAGGTGTGTGTATGTAAGCAATTATGCATGTCTTTCTTGGTTAGTTGGTAGGTAGCTTGGTAGCTTTGTAGGTCGGCGGGGAAGGAAGGAAGTAAATTGAGTGTTGTGTAGATATATATATGGATGGATAGATAGATATCTTAGTTACACGCTTAGTGCGAAATATGGTTTGATATAAGTTTAATATGATAGATGGGTATTCATATTTTAAAGTATGGCGGGGGGAGTCCGGAAGACGAGAGAATAGGGGGTATAGCGGATACGCATGATATGATTGATATGGTGGGGGTGGGGAGATGAGAGGTGAGTTTTTGATGTGGTGAGGACGACAAAACAGGTAGTAGATGATCGCTGAAAATGAAGGCGTGGGGGTGAAAGTTGAAGCTGTGGGGTGAGAAGGGAGAATGCGAATGCGAGAAGAGTGAGGAATAATAAGAGGAAGGGCAGGAACATGCGGTGTAGAGACGATTATGGTAGCGCCAGACTTTCATTTGAAAAACCAATAAATCAATAAAAAGAGATAGAGAGGTGGTTGCACACCTCGGCCAAGCTGGTATACCCCGGACCAGCTGACGCAGGTCAATCGCAAATCCTATCGGCCTTCCACACGGCCAATCCGCGACGGCCAATCACGCGTCTCAATGTCGGAATGACCCCGTCGTCACCAAAGTCGAGGTCGTCTAGGTTCAGGTGCTTGCTGTAGGACCAGAGCTGGACGAGCTGGAGGTCGGACGCATCCGCTGACGGGGCCTTATATCGGTCGAGGAACGTGGCCGATTTGGGCGCCACAACGAAGACCGGGTGGTTAGCGTTGTCGGAGTCCTTGATGGACCGGCAGGATGGGACTGCCTTTTCCAGTTCCTGCGCCATCTGAAGTCCCGGAATGCCCATTAAGTCTCTGGTTTCGATGTCCAGCGGAAGGGAGCTGTTGTCTCCGAGGAGCCACAGGGGTGGGGAGTAGGTCTTCCACCAGAGCACCGTTGCGGAGACGCTGGGGAGCTCCCCGCCAGACGCTTTCATGGCGCTGGTGGAGATGATCGATGGCATGGCGATCTGAGCTGGCACCACGCCCCCTTGGTGGTAGACCCCCATCAAGAATCCCAGGGCCGCGTTGAAGATCACCCACGCGGCCAAAAACAGACGGGACGGGCCCATGCGGAAGCAGCTCAGAAGGAGGGGTATGCATGGGATCAGGAAGCGGGGTTCCTGGTGCGGAAAGAGGGACAGGATGGCCGTGGCCGAGATGGCAGAAACGGCGCGCATATCTTTCAGCCAAGAGAACCCAGCTGGGAAATTCAGCATCGACGAGGCGATCATCGTCACGTAGGCGGGTCCGAGAAGTTGCGGTAGGTTGACTAGGAAGTGATTATATCGAGGATGGATTCCATGGAGAGCCAGATTCGACTGATCGGTGTTGTAGAGCAAGTTGTTCAGAGGCGTGATGACCGGGTCGTAGACCGCTGCCCAAAACGACGCGGACGGGTGGTAAAAGGCCGTGTCGATCAGGACCGCGATACCGAAGAACAGAAGACCAAACCCCCCGAAGCAAACCAGGGATAGGGGCCTGGAGATCGAGTCAGTCATCAGTCTACCATCGCAATGTGACGACACACGGAGGAGGGGAACCTACTTGCGCCAGAAATGAGGCAGTAACTGGAGTCCTGGGAGAAGGAGGAAGGCCGGGAAAGTGATGCGGTTGAAGACTCCGGCGACAGCGATAAAAGAAAGGACCGCGCAGGAGAAGAGCGAAGAGCGTCTCTGTAAACATCCATTAGCTTGGAGAGCTTCACCTCACACTTGACCTCCTCCGTGGGGTGATCCGAACCTTATTCTCCACGATGCGACGAATCAAAACCAGACCCCAGGCTACCAACAACGTTTCAAGGGAGTTGGAGAAGGTGTGCGTCTGATACGTCCAGGTGACATACGAGGATGCGACCAGCACCACCGTGGCGCGACGCTGGCGCGGGAAGGGCACCAACTCATAGACCGCCCAGTCTTCCAGGACAAAGCTCAACAGAAACATACACCCGCGGATCAGGTGGTAGACCAGCTGCGGGGGAGGATTCGCGGTTCCGGTCTCGGTGTAGAACCATTTCAACAGGCTCATCGGCACGTCGTAGGTCGGCCATAATGGGAAAACGCTGCGGATCGGCTTCTCGGCGACAAACTCCCATGGTAATCTGGAGGGGAAGGAAAAGATTCGACCTGGGATTGTTCATTTAGTTTTTTTTTTCTTTCTTATACGTAGTATTTTCGCGATCAGAAGTTTCAGGAAATAAATAATACAATAAAGAACCAGACGAAATCAAGGCTTTGCGACGCTCTCAACAGCAACTACCCGCCCATTTCCGACTGTCGCGCGAGGGATTACTCGCATCCGCGACTGATCGACCATCCGGCCTTTCCGGTCAGGGGTGGGTGGGGTGTTGAAAGGGAGGGGAAAAAAAATAAACAAAATGAAAAGTTAGAAGGTCAACATACCGGCGAAAATTTCAGGCCCCTGAAAGTTTTCATCGGGATGAAGATAACTGGGGGAGAGGGCAAAGTAAACACGGATCACCAGGAGGAGTAGATATGTTCGTCTCCACATGACTCAGGCCAGGTGGTTGGACCACGAGAACAGCATATACAGAAGGAAGGGGTTTCTCTTTTCTTTTCACAGCATGGAGGACGGCGAAAGGGAGAGTTTATATCGGAGGAACATGCTGTGACTTGGTGCAATGACATGCAAGAGGAAAGGGAATTGGAGGATGGATATGATATATAAGAGGCGATCAAGGAGAGACGATCCTGTAAGCCATCCAAAAGGGAAAGGGGAGGGAAGGGGAAAGGAAAGGGAAAAGAAGCAGGGGCAGAGAGGGGAAGGTGATTTAAAATAGAGATGGAGGGAGGAGAGGAGATCAGACAGCCTGTAAGATGAGGTGGAATGGGGTCAAATGAAAGGGAAGATCAGGATCATCGGAGGGCGAGTGGGAAGGATGGATCGGATTGACCAGACTAAGTCTAGGAATGAAGCTGATTGATGCAGCTAAGAGGCTTAAGAGCCGTGACACTATGAGTGCTCACTGTACTGACCGATGGGCAGACGCGTCGGAGGGTGATATCACCGTCATGAAGCTTTGAAGTGGAGAGGAATGAAATTACCCGATGAATCGAGGTGGGTCAATCAGTTGGATTCATTCTAACTATCCACCACCAGGAAAATACACTATAGGGATTAGTTCACTACTCCGGAGTAGGTACAAGTCTGTCTGTCTGGTCTGATCGTGATGATACATAATTAGTAAGAGACATAACTGATGCCCAATCGGTCAGGCACCCTCCAGGCACCCCTTCAGCCCCAGGCAGCCACAGCCCCAGGTAGCAAGGCAGCCAGGCGGCCAGGCAGAATGACTCACCGCCTAGGCACCTTCAGTGGGGGCAAACCCCAATCCGGAACTGCATCATTATTACTACCAGGCAATGACCAAGAGTGAGCACTAAGTCACTTCCATCCTCGAACTGTTAGTAACAAGGCTGAGCCTCACGCTAAAGTTCTCGTCACTGACTACATCTTCACTTCTCTTTGTCTCTTCTCTCTCATTCACTACATTCTTTCACTCCTCTTTGATCCTTCCAGTGCGATCGTGAACGTTAAATACAGGTGTGTCCTCCCCTCTTCCTCGTGTCTCATCTCCATCAATTTTGGTTCCTCTTTCATTCTGCGTGTCCCCACTCCTCGTTTTCCCCGTACCCCTCTCGATCTGGTTACCTATTCTCGAGTCATCTTGCTCTATCTACACAATCTACCATTCAACATTACTGATTCAAGGATCGTTTTAAACGTACAGATTCTCATCATGGCTGCCAACCAAACCCTGACGTTCCAAAGCTCCGACGGCGTCGATATCAGCGTCGGTAAGTGGGCCTTCAACGTGGCGCTGGACTCATCCTGGATTGCTAACGTGGTGTTTGCCTATAGATCGCGATGTCGCTGAGCGTTCTTTGCTGATCAAGAACATGCTGGAGGATCTGGGTGATGCGCACGAGGCCATCCCCATTCCCAACGTGAGTCCTCCATATACTTGGTCCTGAGGATGTCAAAACGGCTACTAAATCAGGCGACTCTAACTTTGTATGTGTGTTTAGGTCAACGAAGCCGTCTTGAAAAAGGTCATTGAGTGGTGCTCCTACCATAAGAACGACCCCCCCAGCACTGGCGACGACGATGACTCGCGTCGCAAGACGACCGATATCGACGAGTGGGACCAGAAGTTCATGCAGGTTGACCAGGAAATGCTGTTCGAGATCATCCTGGTTCGTCATTTTCTATCCATCCGGCTCAGGTGAGCGGCGGGCTAACATGGGGTGTAGGCTGCGAACTACCTCGATATCAAGGGTCTCCTGGATGTTGGCTGCAAGACCGTGGCTAACATGATCAAGGGCAAGTCCCCCGAGGAGATCCGCAAGACCTTCAACATCCAGAACGACTTCACCCCCGAGGAGGAGGACCAGATCCGTCGTGAGAACGAGTGGGCTGAGGAGTAAGTCCTGTCTCGATCAGTTGGCGCAACCCGCCTGTCTCTATCTTGCTAATTTGTCCCCGCAACAGCCGCTAAAGATGTCGCCTCCTCGATGTCACTACACCCTACTCCGACCGGCAGCTTGCAATTCAGCGATTCCTGGCCGATAGGAAATGGGCCGATCTTCACGGTGTCTCTACTTCTGTTCCATCTGGTTCCACGTCTGTTTCGATTCATGGCGTTCAGGGTTGATTAGGTCTCAGCGACTTTGCGCGCTTTCGTCGCACTGCTGTCTCGGTTCCTTCGAGTTTCTTAGTTCCTTCGAGTCTGGGGTTGGTATGGCTGGTTGGACGGGGATGGTTTCAATGAACTTTGATTCCATGCCATCTTTCAACCCCGTGTCGGCTGTTGTCCGCTTAGCTTTACATGAGAAAAACGATGAAATTTTATTTGGTCCAATTGTCTATCTACAATCGATCGCCGTAAGCTATTGCGTAGTTCGTCTCTACATTGATTGATTGTATTCTGTAATGCAACACCCGGGTGTTAGACAAGACCACACGGCCCGTTGACCCTGCACATAACAGGGGAGGGGTACCTTGTTCACCAGACCGCGGGCACAACTCCCGTCTTGTTCGAAATACTACCCTCTACCCAGCACGCGCAAACGGTACTAAGTTACAGCGACCTACGTATACCAAGATTACCATGGAGAGAGCCATAGAAGATAATTCAGCCTTACGAAAAAAAAAAGCACGAACATAGAAAAGAAGGATAGGAAAGGAGAATCATTCCAGCTCGTTATCCATCATAATTTTTTTGATTTTATCTTCAAAAAAGCTCGCGTACATAAATCAATCCGAGTTCGACTCTCTGAGTCCCCGTTGACATTAACATGATACTAAACACCCTGCGCCCATAACCCGACGAAGAAAACAATGCCGAGTCGCGCATTCCATTACATATGCACTTCCTTAGAGATGATATATAATGCAATGCTCAAAATTGACAGATCGACCCGGGGCGGAAGAACAAAGACGTTTTGTGATTGCGGTTCGAAGGGAAAAGACAAAGGATGGCTCAGATCAATAGAATGAAAACGAGAGCCCAGACAACTAGCCCATATTGATTTGATTTAATTGACAAGCAGAACGGCCGAGGTCGCGAGACATTTTTGTGTGGTATGCGGTATCACCGTGGGACGAAAAACAATTGCAGGTCGGAGCACATCTCGATCGAAAAGGGAGAAAGATATGGGGAGGGGCGGCGGAGAGAATGTGTTGGTGACGATGCGAGTTGTTTAGATACCCAGGCGGGTCTTGCGCCAGTGCCTACGCTTAGCGTTGTATCTGGGAGAGAGGATATCGAGTCAGCTGTGTCCATTTTTCCGTTCTGTAGTGTCCTCCTTTGGTTCGGTTGGGGATCTTCAATCGGCTGTATGTGGTGGTGGTTCTTTCTTTCGCTCGTATTTCTTTCTCTCCCTCGCTTGGCTGGTTCTTTGTTTCCTCGTGCCTTGTTGTGGCTGATACTTGGTCGAAAGCGAGATGTAGGTCGTTGTCCATCCATCCATCCAATCCACCACATATACCGACCGATCGAAGATCCGAATCCGAGGGGAGATAAGGCAGATGTATTTACCTGATGGTGTTACCGGTCCTCAGACGAATCCACTGGGGGATGGGACGGTTCTGCTTCTGGGCTTTGGCAAGCTTCTGCTTGGTGCGGAAACTCTTGTGGCTCTATATATCGAAAAGGAAAAAAATCAGCAGGCCGTCTTGTCAGGGTGGTTCGTTCATTTTTGGCGATTCATTTGGAGAAGATTGATCCTTGATGTCACATGGCGTAGGGGGTACTAACCGGCATCTTGACAACTTTTCGCGATGGCGAGCTGGTAGATGGACTGGCGATAGTGAGGTTGTCGACCGGTCTGTCTTCAAGGGCCCATTCGTCGGGTGGTTTTTTTGTGCGGACAGGGTTTAGCCGGTTCGCTTCTGTGGGGTCATGTGATGGTGTGGTGGCCTGAGGCGGGAGATCTGGGCGGGTGGTCATTGGTCGAGACGGATGCTGCGTTCCGTTTAGGGGAAAGTGTGCTTTTCTGGCTGGACCTTGGTAGCGTGTCCTATATTGGAATAAGAAGCCTAAATTTCAACACCGCTCCTATGGCTTAGTTGGTAAAGCGCATCACTAGTATGCTTCAGTTATGATGAGATCCTCGGTTCGAATCCGAGTGGGAGCATTTCTTTTTTGTTTTTTTGCCTTCGTTATACAGTAGTATCCTTATTTACTTTTTGGGCTTCTTGGACTGGCTAGGTACAGGCCAGTTGAAGTGGGCGTCTACATTTTGAATGTGGGATCTCGGAGTTGAAGAGGAGCGCTATAGTACAGCAGTCTACAAGTATAGTCGTCCTCTATGACTGAACCAAAATGCTATAAAGATATCTCCTATATGGCTTCTCAATGCGCAACTGAATAGTCAGTATATGATGAAGGTCCCTCTAGTCAATAATAGGGTGGTAGAAAAGTAATACTTTGATAACTAGTCAATACAAACGTAAATAGTACGATAATAAACATATTACTATATCAAACTTGGTCAATAGTTCGATATTCTTAGAACTGGTCTTATGTACGGAGTAGTCATGAATGGTCTGCAATCATCTGCAACTAATTCACGGCTAGCTGCAACCAGCTGCAGCCGATGGCAACCGGTGGCAACAATCGTACAACCGCTAGCAACCCCTTGCAACTTTTGCCAGCCCACTACGTACCCACTGCTGAAGCACAATTTACGGCAGCATTACCACACGTCTGTTGAGGGGTAGGTTTTGAATACATCGAGACGTCAGGATTTGCTGGGTCGTCATGGGCCGGCAGGCGGCCATATATCATTTGATAGATATATAGATTCCATCACTGGCATGGGAAATTTCAAGAGCTCAAACTGTCTCTAATCATTTTGTTTATGCAATGACATGGCTCAAGTATGGTCACTGCTGTTGCTATGAACTGACAGTCTACGACTATATTGATCTAGACTTTGGGTCCCATCTTTGTCTTCCTTTATCATGGTCTCGTAGTGAACAGAATGGGCTGGATGGGCCTGCTGTTTTTGTGATATTCGTGTTATCACGGGCCTGCCAAACTGGGCCCTGCTCTAAATTACACTCAGCGGTTGGTATGATATCAGTTGTGCGGTAAACTCGGTTCCTAGAATACAGAGGGCGCAACAAAAGTAACAGTACTATCTAGGTTCAGTCTATCTGCTAATCTCCCCGCCGGACTGGAGTATAACTCCTAGAACGGGGCAGTCTTTCTCATAGTCAAGCCTTGTAGAGAGCCTAGATTGAGGCAATACAGGTTTCTATGAAGTCGCCAAGAGCAACTTGAATATCAATCATCCTTCAGGACTCCAAGCCATCCTCGTGGGTTCGTAAAATGGGCCTATGGATTCCTCGCAGACATTGACCGTGGAAGGTCCCAATGCCGCTCAAAAAGCAGGCGACCTAGATAAAAAGATTTGCTTGGTGGGCTCCAATATTGCACACATCTTTGCACCCCAGTAGGATTAGATAGATAGGTTCGCCGATAATCATTTGCTATCAATGTTGTAGAGGTAACGATGCTCTCGGTTGTACCAAGCAAACAATACAGTAGAGGGAAATCCTTGGTATGATGTGGACGATAACAAAGAGCCACCCTGCGCCTTACTTGAATGGATCTATTTGATCATGGCCTGGCCGGGTGTAACCTCTGGCGTGCACTTTTCGGTGGAAACAAGTCAGTCTCGCTTAATAGTAAATCGAATAGATTAGATGGCGCATAAAATGATGTACTCACCGATATGAAAATAGGTATTCAAAACGTACTTGGGAAACAGACATGTTTATACTTCTCCCATCCGAATGATAGGTAAGACCAGGCCATCACTATCTGAGTCCCATGGGGCCTGTTAAACTGACTCCTTTTGCTGACATGCATGTTCTGTCATCTATGACTGCATAAACAGAAGAATTCTATGTTTCCTGCTATCCAGGTCATGTATGCCATCGATTTCCTGGCATAGGACTCAGCCTAGGGTGGCACTACGGTTCAAATCACTCAATGGCTATCAATTATCATAATAGAAAACCCCAACATCAACCAATCAGCTCCTATGGCTTAGTTGGTAAAGCGCATCACTAGTATTCTCAGTCATGATGAGATCCTCGGTTCGAATCCGAGTGGGAGCATTTCTTTTTGTTTTTTTCCTCCATCGGGTCTTTTTTTTTTGGAGTGGAGAAATACTTTTAATGCACATTACGCAACGTTGCATTGGCCTTCATGCTAGGTATCCCGGAGTGCGGTGGAATGCTGTCCGGGGAACTGAGCATACTTCGGAACCCGGAGCACTATTTGGTTTGGTTTGGTAGGCGGTTGGGTGGCGTCATTGCTTCCCGGCTCTTGGAGGTTGGGTACACCCGGAAACCCCTTGATGGAAGACTGGTGGCGGCCAGGGGGTCGTGGTTCTTGGTAATTGCTTGGGATACCAACCCCGTGGCGAGCATGTGGGCATGCCTGGTTGATGGTTTAGGTGGCTTCCAGGGCTGGCAACGCATGATCAACCATAATCTCCTTGTAGAGTTCCTAGTTCCATGGAAGCTCGTTTCCTTTCCGACTTCCCTTTTCGATGTATGGTGGTGAATGGGAAGAGATGGAGAGGGCGGCATGCTTCTTCTTCTCCTTCTTCCTTATTTGTCCTCGACTGGGTTTACAGTCTTCTACAGGTAGACCTGTGACGGAACCCTACACTCCTGTGATAACGTTGGCTGGTATGGATGATGAATAAATATGCCGAATGTGTTGATATATATCCAGTAATGAGGTAGTTGTAGCAAATCATACCGAGCTACTAAGTGTGTGTCAAATTCTTTTGGCCAGGTATACATAGATGACTTGCTATATCTCGAAAATCGAGTTTTGTCATCTGCTATGGTACGTAGAGTGTAATTGCGAGAGATGCAGTCAGAAAATGTGTCAGCTGAGGTACTTAGTTCTCTCTCACATGTTGTTTTCTGATTCTTCGTGTTTTCTTGTCATCTTTGTAACTAACGATTCGCAACACTTCTTATGGTTTCAAGAGTCATCGATTTCATCAACATCGTGACCATTTCCATCGGTCTTCCCGCACCTACTTACTACCTCTTTGCCTGTCCCTCTACCCCGAGTACCTTAGACTCAAGAACCTGCTTCTCTGGTGCATTTGTCCCTTACATCCCGTGTGTAACTATTCGGCTAGAACTGAGCATATGTTTCAGTCATCCACCGTGTTTTGTACTCCGCCTATTTTGGTGCGACAGGAGCGGGGCACTCGTAGTACATGAGATATTGAATATACAACTGGGTTTTTGACTTGTTTGTGTCACAGGCCATATGACTTGGTCAAAACCCTGCTTGTTGGGGCCCGGTTATGTTCTAGATCTCATAATTGCATGGTTGGACAAGGAGCCCAGGCTCAAGTTGGTGGAACTGTGAGGTTCAGCCCTAGGCTGCATAATATATATTTCACCCCCTGCGTCATCCGTTGGTCTGCAACATGGAGCATCGGCTATGGCCGGTAGTAAAACAACTCATTATGCATGTACATTCTGGATATTAATCTTCGTAAAGTATTGTCAGGATTGGGTATATAGTCAAAAGGATACATGTTGCATGTAGTTTAACAGGTTGACAAAATGGCGACCAAGTGAACTACTAATTTCCTGGACTATAAGCCTACAGGAAGGCTATATCAACCAATCAGCTCTTATGGCTTAGTTGGTAAAGCGCATCACTAGTAATGATGAGATCCTCGGTTCGAATCCGAGTGAGAGCATTTCTTTTTTGTCTTTCTTTAACCTTACCGTAGTTGTGGGGTACCGAGAATATAGATCAAATTAGAGTGACACTAGATATCCGCTCCTATGGCTTAGTTGGTAAAGCGCATCACTAGTATGCTCAGTTATGATGAGATCCTCGGTTCGAATCCGAGTGGGAGCATTTCCTTTTTGCTTTTTTGTTTCCTACATATTCCGAATGTACGCACGAATACTGACCGTAATGGCCTGAATAGGTGTTGATGCTGCAGACACTTTTTTTTTTTTCTTTTCTTTTTCTTTTCCCTAGTAGTGCTAGGCTGCATGGACACCTCATCAGGTACTTCTGCCTGCTTGCAACTCCGCGCAGGAGTTTCTTACTCCAACGTTAAATTTCCCTTGCGCTGAAAAAAGAGGGCCCTGAGCACTCGATATACAACCTAGAGATGCATTCGTGTGGTTGAGTGGTGGACACGTCGATAAAACAGTCGCCTCATACAATATCGATAGATCACATGGCCAGACTGGACCCAGCCACTAACGCCACCTTCTAGAAAATCCCGCTTCAATCGAGAAGCCATCCGTGCATCGGATGCGAGACCCTGAGCTGCCGCAGAGCCATTCTGAGTCAACAGCGTTTCCTTTCCAGTCCCACTCGCTCGGGCGGGAATCTACCGGTCCGTTGGACGAGTCTACCCGGCCGCGCCTGACCGGGATCGCTTTGTCGAGCCTCGTGTTTGAGGAGTCACGGTGATGGGACCAGACCGGGGAATTTTACATCCCGTGTAATAATGAAACATAATGGGGGTCCAATATGGAGGGGCGGAGCCAGTCCATGCAGGATAGCCGCATCCTGATGGGATCTTGTGCTGAGGTATTATCGTGGGCTGGTTGGAAACCCGAACGAGTTATCGGCAGTCCATTTACTCATTATACTGAAGTAGTTCTATCGTCTTCAAGACTGATCAGAGAAGATAGGAAGTGGAATAAACCGCCGTATGAGTTTTAACGACCCACATGAAAATCACCACGATTGCTAATTCCTGTTAAGATCAAGCCTGGACCGAGATAGAGTGAAAGCTTAGGCAACAACCTCTAACCCAATCACGTTCAGCATTCCAGAGCGAATACGAGAGCCAGACCGGGTCCATGGTTGATCGTTGGAGATAACAGAGACGCTCGGGGTTCGGATCACCCCGACCCCGAATTCCTTGTATTTTAGGCAGTAAAGGGTGGGTAATGGGTATGCATGTAAGACGGGATAATTACTAGTCTGTAACAATCATACCGACATTGTTACTTTTCCTTAAACGGTCCCCGACTTTCTTGTACGGAATCGATCAGTGTTCTGACTCACGAGGAGCAGGGGCATTGTCCTGCTTTCAGACAACGGGGCTAGGTGGGAGGATTATACATGCGGGGAGTCCTGGTCCCACGGTAGGTGGGTGCAAAATAGCTTGGATCAAATCGACGAGGATCCACCAGGTTCCCTAGATGTGGCGTTGAGGGACCCTTCGCCGCGTCATGCCGTGTATTAGGTGTCCATTATAATACAAGACATGATATTATCTGATATATGACTAGAATCAACAGGCCGTCCGTGGGTCAGAATGCCAAAGTCTGCGGGCCTGTCAATCGAGGCTATAATCACCAGGGACTGTTGAGTCACTCGTGTCGGACGTGGCAATTAACTTCATGACCCAGAGCCGATCCCAGATGTCGATAATGACCGGGGGCTAAGTCCCTAACGCGTGGCCAATGGCCCATTATGATCTAGGAACAGGGTCCGTTGGTGACGAGTTGTCGAGGTGGATGATATCGGGGATGGTCACCTTGCGTCGGGATGTCCTCGTGGTTTAAGGTTGTATTGGTAGCGGAGTACCGTGCATGTTACCTGGAAACATTGATCGTATCTGATCCGTCCTATTTCTGATCTATAACCATGGAAGGGCTTTCTTTAGGTACAGAGTGGGGAACTGCTATCATGGTCATTACTATCATCATGATTACCCTTTGGTAGGGTAGGATAAGGCGGGAGGCCAAGGCCATCTGGGGTTGATTCTTCATGCTGTGCCACTGCATCGGATGTGATTAGGTACCTGTGTATCGGTAGTATTACCATGATGATGATGATGTTGATGGATATATCAGGTCCTGAGAGTGAAAGATAGGTATTGAAATACACGAGGTATTGAAGAGCCAGACTAGTGCATAAAAATCATTCGGAAGGTCAGAACTCCGATTGGTCGAGACATGTTTTTTTTTATATGCAAACGTGACGGCCCTTTTGTGCTTGGTTTTTATGTACTTTAAAGAGGGTTCTTCTCCTTCGAGCCGATTGTCTCGGTGGAGATTACGACCTCAAAAATCCTAAAATACGTGACTTTGCCCTTCGTGCCCCTTTACTCACCCCTTTCATTTCTTATTATTATTCTCCTACTCTCTGGAACGCTCGGGGGCAGGGCACACGGGTCTCATACCATTCTCCACACAACAAGGGACTTGTTTGCATTCCCAGTCCTCACGGTATTCGAGTTGTATCCACTGGGAGGCTTTCCTAGTACGCCCTTCGTTATCCCACCCCCCCACACGGGGTCGCGGCGTGTTGGATTCCACTTCGACGCCCTTGTCGCTACCACCCTTGTTCCCCCATTAAAGGGGTGATTATCACCTCACCCAGTGCTCCGTCTTTCAAACTTTCTCCGACTTTTTGCATTCTCGCCTCATGGAGTAGTGGCTATCTAGAGTGGCCGCACTGCTTCCGTGATATCGACAACCCCGACACAGCCTGAGGCCCGACATCATGGCGCCCCCGCCTGAAAACAACAATGTACCCTCCAACGTCCCCGGGGACGTGGACGGGCCCGGGTCGCAGAGGCAGGAGCTCCCGCCAGCGGCCCCCCTGGTGCGTTCGACATCGAAGGCACCATCAACGGTCTCCGGTTCGACAGTAGCTCCCAGATCGGAGAAAGAATCAAATCCGCAACCGTCGCCCGCTAATCAAGTCTCCGTCGATGACGGGGGTGACTCGCTGTACGGTCATCTCATGGAGGATGAGAGGAACATCCTCAAAAAGCAGCTCGAGGTAGAAGAGGTCAAGGTGTCGTTTTCCCTCCTCTACCGCTATGCGACGACTATGGATATCTTCATCATCGTCGTGAGCTCCATCTGCTCCATCGCTGCCGGTGTTGCGCTGCCCTTGATGACGGTATGTTTTCATCGACCCAGGCCTCTATGGCTTTATGTGTAGTACAACGGCGGATGCTGACCATCTCTTCTAGATCGTTTTTGGCTCGTTGGCTTCGGGGTTCCAGGGAATCGCCCTGAACTCCATATCCTCCAGTGAATTCAACGACATGTTGACGGAGAATGTCTTGTATTTTATCTATCTTGGAATTGGCGAGTTTGCAACGATATATGTCAGCACCGTTGGTTTCATTTATACCGGCGAGCATATCACCCAGAAGATTCGCGAACATTACCTCCAGTCCATTCTGAGACAGAACATGGCTTATTTCGACAAGCTGGGTGCTGGCGAGGTGACGACTCGCATCACTGGCGACACTAATCTCATCCAGGATGGTATCTCTGAGAAGGTCGGACTCACCCTGACGGCCGTCGCCACCTTCATCGCCGCGTTCGTTGTCGCCTATATCAAGTATTGGAAACTCGCCCTGATCTGTTCTTCGACGATCGTCGCTCTGCTCCTGGTGATGGGTGGAAGCTCTCGTTTTATCATCAAGAACAGCAAGGACGCCCTGGAACACTACGGTGCCGGCGGCACCGTCGCCGAGGAAGTAATCAGCTCAATCCGGAATGCGACCGCCTTTGGCACGCAGGATAAGCTGGCTCGGCAGTACGAGCTGCATTTGGACGCAGGTCGGGGACCCGGTACCAAAGTGCAAATCACCGTTGGTTTGATGATCGGGGCGATGTTTGGTGTCATGTTTTCCAACTATGGCCTGGGCTTCTGGATGGGCTCCCGTTTCATCGTCAGCCATGAAGTCAACGTCGGGGAGGTTCTCACGGTGTTGATGTCCATCTTGATCGGCTCCTTTAGTCTCGGCAACGTGAGTCCGAATGGCCAGGCTTTCGCCGGCGCTATAGCTGCCGCTGCCAAGATCTTCACTACGATCGACCGCCCCTCCCCGTTGGACCCCTACTCCGATGAGGGGGAGATTCTGGAGCACCTCGAAGGTAACATCGAGCTCCAGAATGTCAAGCACATATATCCTTCTCGCCCCGAGGTTACGATTATGGAAGATGTGTCCTTGTCTATCCCGGCTGGGAAGACCACCGCATTGGTGGGGCCGTCGGGGTCGGGAAAGAGCACAGTTGTCGGTCTGGTGGAACGATTTTACTTCCCCGTCGGTGGTGCGGTATTGCTGGATGGGCACGATATCCAGGGCATCAATCTTCGTTGGTTGCGCCAGCAGGTGTCTCTGGTTAGCCAAGAACCCGTCTTGTTCGGCACCACGATCTATCAGAACATCAAGTATGGCTTGTTCGGCACGAAATACGAACACGAGTCCGAGGAAAAGGTCAAGGAGTTGATCGAAGATGCGGCAAAGATGGCCAATGCCCACGACTTCATCACAGGCCTGCCTGAAGGTTATGAGACTAATGTCGGACAGCGAGGCTTCTTGCTGTCTGGTGGTCAGAAGCAGCGGATTGCCATTGCTCGCGCCATAGTCAGTGACCCCAAAATCCTTTTGCTCGACGAGGCGACATCTGCCCTGGACACCAAGTCGGAAGGAATAGTGCAGGCCGCCCTTGACAAAGCTGCCGAGGGCCGGACAACTATTGTGATTGCCCACCGCCTGTCAACTATCAAAGCGGCACACAACATTGTTGTCTTGGTCGATGGCAGGATTGTGGAGCAAGGTAACCACGATGAACTGGTCGATCGCCAAGGCACCTACCATGATCTGGTGGAAGCGCAGCGGATCAACGAGGCGAAAGATGCCGAAGCCATCGATATTGACGACGACGAAGACGACGAGGAATATGAGGATCATGTCCCTAAAGCAGGAAACGTGGAGCGTATCCATACCGCAGGCAGCTCTGGCTCTGTGTCTGTGGATCCTGACGACGAAAAACTTCAGGTCGAGTTGGGCCGCTCCGGAACTCACAAGTCGGTTTCGAGCGCCATCATGTCCAAGAGGGAACCTGAAAAGACCAAGAAGTACTCACTTTGGGGGTTGATCAAGTTTATCGCGTCGTTCAACCGCCCTGAGCTGCCTTTCATGATCATCGGATTGGTCTTTGCGACTCTTGCCGGAGGCGGCCAACCCACCCAGGCAGTCCTGTTCGCTAAGGCCATCAGCACGCTCTCCCTGCCTGAGAACATGTTTGACACGCTTCGACACGACGCCAACTTCTGGGCCCTCATGTTCTTTGTGGTTGGAATTGTCCAGCTCATCACCCTCTCGATCAACGGAACAGCATTTGCGATTTGCTCGGAGCGCTTGGTTTGTCGAGCCCGCAGCAAGGCGTTTAGGTCGATCTTGCGACAAGACATTTCATTCTTCGACAAAGAAGAAAACAGCACTGGCGCCTTGACCTCCTTTCTGTCTACGGAGACGAAGCACCTGTCTGGAGTCAGTGGAGCAACTCTGGGGACCATTCTGATGACCGGCACGACTCTGATAGCGGGCATGACCATTGCTCTCGCCATCGGGTGGAAATTAGCCCTAGTCTGCATTTCTGTCGTTCCGGTCCTTTTGGCCTGCGGGTACTATCGCTTCCATATGCTGGGCAAATTCCAGGAGAGATCCAAGGTAGCATATGAAGGATCTGCGAGTTACGCTTGCGAGGCTACCTCGGCAATTCGCACAGTGGCTTCGCTCACGCGCGAGCACGATGTCTGGGATATGTATCACGCTCAGCTGGACGCCCAGGGACGGAGGAGCTTGAAGTCCGTGCTCGCCTCCTCCGTGCTCTACGCCGGCTCCCAGGCCCTTGTTTTATTCTGTACCGCGCTCGGGTTCTGGTACGGTGGCACGCTGCTCGGAACACACGAGTATTCCATCTTTCGTTTCTTCGTGTGCTTCGCCGAGATTCTCTTCGGCGCGCAGTCCGCAGGGACCGTGTTCTCGTTCTCTCCGGACATGGGCAAGGCAAAGAATGCCGCTGCCGAGTTCCGCCGCCTCTTCGACCGGCAACCGACCATTGACACCTGGTCTGAAGAGGGCGAGCGCTTGGAGTCCGTGGAAGGACACATCGAGTTCAAGGGGGTGCGCTTCCGCTACCCCAACCGCCCCGAGCAGCCGGTCCTCCGCGGACTGAACTTGAGCGTGAAGCCGGGCCAGTATATTGCGCTCGTCGGGCCCAGCGGTTGCGGAAAGAGCACCACTATTGCGTTGCTGGAGCGCTTCTACGATGCCGTGTCTGGTCGTATCCTCATCGACGGCAAGGATATCACTAAGCTCAATATCAACTCGTACCGCAGCTTCCTGGCGCTCGTCAGCCAGGAACCGACCTTGTATCAGGGAACGGTCAAGGATAATATTCTGCTCGGTGTTGATGCCGAAGAGATGTCCGAGAAGGCCATTGTGCAGGCCTGCAAGGACGCTAATATTTACGATTTCATCATGTCTCTTCCGTACGTTGCTTTCCCCCTTCCCCCCTTCTATCTGAACCATCTACTAACACCAATTACAGGGAGGGATTCAACACAGTGGTTGGCAACAAAGGAGGCATGCTCTCCGGCGGCCAAAAGCAGCGTATCGCCATCGCGCGCGCCCTCCTCCGGGACCCCAAGGTCCTCCTCCTCGACGAAGCCACCTCAGCCCTGGACTCCGAATCCGAAAAGGTCGTCCAGGCCGCTCTGGACGCCGCCGCCAAGGGCCGCACGACCATCGCCGTCGCGCACCGACTCAGCTCGATCCAGAAAGCCGATATCATCTACGTGTTCGACCAGGGCAAGATCGTCGAGAGCGGCAACCACCAGGAGCTGATCCGTAGCAAGGGCCGGTATTACGAACTGGTCAACATGCAGAGTTTGGGCAAGGCCGGTTGATCGTTGCTTGCGCTGTATTTTTGATTGATTGATCGCCCTGCGGCTGTTTCGCGTATTGTGTGCTTATATACACTTTCATCACCCTATAATGTTTTTTGGTCATTGGTTATTGGGCGGGTTACCATTGCCGAATTATTCACCTCTATGCCTGTTTATGCTATTTTTGTGATGTTCCCCCGTCTCCACTTGGGCTCTGGGATAAAAATATTGTTTCGGAGTTGGCTTATGTGTTGTCATCTAGAACTGAGGAGCTAGGGCTTTCTGACCGACGTTCGCATATCGGGATTGGGAGATTATCTTTTTTAATGATTTCAATGCATTGTATTAATAAGTGCGTCACTTTCAGTAGTTTTGTAATAATACTGTAGGTCATCAATCATAAATCTACCATCAGATAGATATTGACATAATCATCAGTCAACATTATCGTCCGATTAGTCGCGATCTCCCACCCCAAACCCCCGCTGTACATCAATCTGTCGCTCCCCCCGCGCATCAGCAAGCAGGCCCATCAGGCCTTGGGCGATGTCCTTGATCTCGTTGTAGTCGTGGAGGAGTCGGATGTGTCGCCGGACGGTGGCGGACGGGTCGTTCCTAGGCCATTAGCTGGTTGGTTGATGTACTGACTAGTTGATTGGGGGCATTACTTTAGTTGAGACTTTGTCTCTGCGAGTTGGGCTTCTAGCTGGGCGATTTGGGGTTCGAGGGTTGCGATTGAGGTGTGGAGGGTGGTCTGTGGATGGTTAGTTTTATACATTCCCTGTCTTCTCAATGTGCCTTGTGTTTTCTGTTTGAGATATCATGGATTGGATTGGGTCGATGTCAAACCTGAAGGAGGAGGATATCATACTAGTTTCTTTTCCCTCTGGGTGTGCTGTTCTGGGGTGAGTGTGAAGGGTTTGTCTTTGTTGGTAGGAGCACCCCCTGTGGATGGAGAGGTGTCGTTTATTTCTGAGGACATTATGATAGGAGTGTCATAAGGGAATGATTATGTTTTGGTTACTATAATCACAGTCGTGATTGCATGTTGGTACTATCTCGGTGGGTTGATCTGCCAGGATATCAGTACTTATTCAACGAATATGTGGATGTGTGGGTCTCACTGGTTATGTAGTTGCGATGAGGAACTGCATGGGATCTTTGAATAGCTTTACATCCGTTCCACTTGTATTTTGATAGCTAAACAGTCTGCAGTTTGAGACTATTCATGGAGAGACGTGGTTCATGGAGAGATGATGATGAGGATCACGTGCAGAAGATAACGGGACGGACTGACGGACTTATCATCACCTGCTTTATTTCTTCTCGACTTCATCTTCTCGTCATCTTCTCTCTCTCCTCTCAGATGATCCGCTCTCACATTTGGCTATCTTGATCTGACTGGTTTGGATTCATTCCCTGCTTTCTAGGCCACTAGTCTTTTATATACTGCCCCCCTTAGTCTCTATACTGTACCTTATCCTGGTATCAGTCGTTAGTTCCCTCGGTCTCCCCCGCCCATTATCTGCCGCCCTATCTGCTAACCAGCTGGCATAGGATGGTACGTTCTTCCCTCTCCACTCCTTTTCTTTTACAACATCTACATACTAGCCCTGGTCGATCTGTCCCCCCTGACTGGCCCATAAATGTTAAGCCCCACAGCAGCGTCGTGTTAACTTTTTGTCCTCTGTCCAGTCGGGGAACTACGACTATCCACCTGCCTCTCGTGCATCACGGCCCAACCGCTCGAGAGAACCCAGCGAACACATCACTTTGCCCTTGCCCTCGGCCACACCGTCTCCCGTCCCTGTTCCTGCCCCCGCTCCCGGCGAGCACCTGCAGCACCTGCGGCAGCTGCTGACCTCGGAGCGAAACCGGGACACCTCCGCCCGCGCCTTGGAGACCCTCAATCAGGAGATCAACGAGTACCGGTCCATCCGGGGCCAGGATATTACCAGTTTTGACCAGGCCAGGGCGGCCGTCGATCGCCAGATCCAACACTACCGGTCCCGCCGAGAGGCCGCTCCGCATGACATCTACCCCGATCGCTTCCACCCCGAGTTGACTCCGTACGTCGATCCTGCGCGACCAGCCAACCGGGCCGCGCGAAATCGCCAGAGCCGAAGTGGTGGTCGCCCGCGAACCAGTTCGCTCCTTGACGAAGGTGTGCCTCCCCTGGTGATTCCGCCCATCATGCCTCTTGACCGCGAGGATGACCGCCACGGGGACCGATCGCGGGCCAAGCGGAGAAAGCTCGAGACGGACGATAGCAGAGAGGGACTGCAGAGTTTCCGGTACGGGCAGTATGGGCAGGTCGTGCCGGGGCCTTTGAAGATGGAGCTGGCGAGTTGTGATGGAGGGACATACGAGCCGGAGGGGGAGTGTTCCTGGCCGCAGAACGTGCTCCGCAACGACTCGTCGGTCTACTGCACCAAGTCCGACCGGTGTAATTTGATCCTGAAGCATCGCGGAGACTCTCCATTTTGCCTGAAAAAGATCGTGATCAACGCCCCGCGGTCTGGCTACGATGCCCCGTATGTTTCCTTCTTGGGTCTAGACGAGATTACCACTGATTGGTTGTCAAGGATACAAGAAGGCATGGTTTTCGTCTCCATGAGCTGTGACGAGCTTCTCTCGCGCACCGCCGCATACCAAGTAGAATACCCGAACCCGCGACGACAGCGTCGAAACCGACGGAGCGGACTGCAGCCATCCCAGGAGTACCTGAATGCCTATCGAACCCCGTTGCAGACTCTCGAACGCAGGGGCCTTGCCGGCCAGGGGTCCCACCGGGATTCAGAAACAGATCTGACCAGCGCTCCTAACCCCACGAACGATTTCCACATCACCACCGAGTACGACAACCCGTCTGAGCGCAACGACCGCGACACAAACGGGCTAGCAGCCAATCCGCCGTCTATCGCAGACCTCGCGCGGTGGCAGATGGAGCAGATGGAGGACGATCTCCTCGGTTCAGACAGCGACGACAGCGAGAGCGACGACGATCCCGCGGAAGTAAGCGCCTACAGCCGCCGACGGCGCGATTTGCAACGACGAGTACGAGCCATGGAGCAGCAGCAGGACCTGTCCCGACGACGGGCGGCAGGATCCAGCGCAGTGCCACCGACACTTCCGGGGAGTCGTCCACTGGAGCCACGATCAGGGCCAAACACGGCCCTAATGCAAGACCCCGATCTACTGAGGCCGCACGCGCGGTTCTTCATCGAGCGAGCCAAGAGCACGGTCAGCATCAAGTTCGATCCACCACCGTAAGCCCACCTTCCCCCTGTAACACGGACAGACAGCGTAGCTGATTAATTTGTAGATCCGGACGATACATTCTAATCAAGCTGTGGAGTCCATACAGCGGGGGTAACATCGACATCCAGAGCATCATCGCGCATGGCTACGCGGGACCGAGATTTTTTCCCGCGGGTAACTTTCGATGATGGACTACACTCTTGTATTCGTCTTCTTCATAACTCTTCTTATTTTATAGGAACACTTTCTGTCTGCTTATCTCACCTCCAAAAGCAAGCAATAAGCTGGTGGGGCGGCCTTGTTTACGTGAATGAATGAATGAATGTCTAGATAGGCATGTATTGTTTATCGACCAGAGCATATCTGATACTCGGTCATTACCCGAATCTACCTATCTATCGTCGATGCATCATACGATGATGTATGATCAACTTAGATGCTCTTGTTGTTGATGCTCAGGAGCTCAACCTCGCTGGATAGAATTAGCACCGTCATAAATCAAACCAACCAAGATAAACCCAATGATACGAAGTAAGAAGAAAGGAAGGAAGGAGGAAAGGAAGAAGAACATACAAGACAAGAGTGGCGTTGGGGGGGATAACACCGGGGATACCGCCGGGGCCGTAGCCGAAGTCACTGCATTTGTTAGTATCTTTTGTATTTTCATCTTCATCTTCATCTTTATGAGGGAATATATATATATATATATACATATATACATAATATTGAACCCAATAAATGAGAGGAGAGGAAAGAAGAGGAGTAAGTAAACTCACGGAGTGATGGTCAGGATGGATTTCTCGCCCAGGCTCATCTGGGGGACACCCTCGTCCCAGCCTATATGGTATCATTAGTATATCTATCTTCTTTCTTTTCTTGATGAATGAGTGCTGCGTGTGGATTGGTTTTGTTGTTTAATGGATGTGTATGTATGTATGTATGTATGTATATGAATGCTTATATAAACCAGGTATATAAATAAACATACCGATTTACATATCATTAAACATGCATATACATACATACATACATACTCATCACATCACAACAACTCAACTCAACACCTCAAAAGAGCAAACCAAAGGAAACAAGAAGAGAGAACATACCCTGGATCAACCGGCCAACACCGATCTTAGTCGCGAACGGGCCACGACCGGGCTTCTTGGAGCTGTCGAAGCTGTTTGTATCATTCTTATTAGCCTTCCATTCATTCATTCCATCATCTTCCTCTTTTTTCCTCTTTCACCCCCACACTCCCTTCAAACCCAAGAGTACACATCCTACTGGATAGAAAGTGGGACAAAGAAGAAAGGGAAAACAAACATAGCACCCATAAAATGCTTCGCCTCGCCAGCAGCCTGGTCGTAAGTGCCGCCCGTGTAGTGCATGGTGACCATCGAGCCCTTGGCGGGGAAATCCACGCCGTTGCCGGGGGAGAGAACTTTGCGATCGACACCCATTTTGATGATTTTTGGTTGGTTGGTTGGTTGATTGATTGATTGAAAGGATAATGGATTGTTGGAGATGAGTGTAGGAAAGATGAGGGGAGGCAAGGTGAGGTGAGGTAGGTGGGCGGGTGAAGAAAAAATTATGGGGCATTGGATCAATCTAGTCTTGATTAGGCTGTCTTTTTCTATCCAGTTCTTTTGACATACGATACTGCGGACAGTATTGTATATATGTATGATGAAGATGAAGTCATCCAATTAATCAAACAATAATCAAACAATATGTGTCGTCTTATCAGACAATGATATTAAAACAGTAGAAAAAAAAAACACGCTAGAAGGAGAATCATCATCTGCATACCGCGTCGCCCAGAACGTATATACACTCCTCACTAGGCTTGCGCTCATCCCCCCCGTAAATAAATAAACAAGACAAGACACTGGATAGCAGCGGGATCAACCCGCCTGTCGATGCATATGAATGTCACCTCAGCTGGTTGCCTCAAGCCGACGTGTCTTGAATCAATGCTCTCATTGCTCGTCTCTCGTGCAAAGAATCGTCCAACGCCGAACCTTCCTTGTCCAAAAATCAATACTCCTGAAATGAAATCCAACTCCTCCCAAACAAATGAAACCAATCCCTTTTCTTCCATCTTTTTTTTTTTTGGAGGAGTACTTGTTGTTATATTACGACCACATCTCCCTCGGCATCCGCCGGGTCAGAGGCCATCATATCCCCATACTTTCCCACCGTGATCAGTATGGAATCGTCGTCGAGATCGATGGCGCTGTCGTCATTGTTGCCTCCCTGGAAGGCTCCGATGTTTTCCGGGATGCCGTGCGGCTTCTCCGTCTCCGCCGCGTGCCCGTGCGATTCCCCCTCGCCCGGCGGCTCGAACGCGGACGGGGCCGGTGGCGTCCCCGTCGACCGCGTCGGGGGCTCGCTGGCATGCGGTTCCTCCGAAGCCACCGACGGCGCGTTCAGTCGATCCGATTCCCCAGTCGATTTCAAACAGCCATTTGGGTTGGCAGGCTGGGATTCGGCGAGCGCTGCACTCTGCAGCGAGCGAGGCGTGTGCCGCATGAACCCCCCCTTCTCCGCCTGCCAGAGCATCATCTCGTGGAAGAACACTTTGGTCATCCACCACGCGCTGAAGCTTTGCGCTCCCCCGAGGGTGAGCCGGTGGAGGATGCGATCCCACAGCGCGTCCACCCGTTCGACAATGCAGCGCGTGCGGTGGTCGGGGAACGCCGCCGGCAGGTTGAGGATGAACGACACCCACTTGTCGGGGAAGTTGTAGTCATCGCCCGCCGCCGACTCGACGGGGTACTTGTGGGCCTGCGTGTCGGCGTCCCCGTCAGGCCGCGTGAAGAAGGGATGGCCGGCCGTGGGGTTCATGTCGGAAATCGGCGTGAGGAGGGCCCGGATGTCGTGTTTCAGGATCTGCTCCGTCGAGCGTGCCGCGCAGCTGGGGATGTTCGCCTTCGACATCATGTCCTGGGGGTCCACCAGCGTTTTGAAGTCGAACCACATCTGGTTCCGGTTGTCCGGATGACACAGCCACGCCGCCGCCGCGTTGGCGCTCTGGTTCACGTCGAGCATGTGTCGGAGCAGGTTGCAGAAGATATGGGCGGGAACCAGTCGCGCCAGGGACACGTGGACCGGCTGGGTCTTGAACGTGTCCGCGATGTGGGAGGTCAATCGTTGCGAGATCGAGCCAAACGCGTCGAGCACGACTTTGGGCACCACCTGGGTGGTCAGGGGGGCCACGAAGGCGATCATCTTCTGATACATCAACCAATCGCATTCCTTGATCCACGGTGCGAGGTTGGGATGCGTCAGGAGTTTCTGCACCGGAACCGTCAAGGTTCCATGGAAGGCGGAGAAGTACCGCAGCATGTTGCGCTCTTTGCAGTACCGGAAGCTGTCGATCACAGAAATGCAATGTGATCGGTATAGGGCCGCAAGGGCCGCGGCGACCTTGGAGTCGGCGTTGGCGGGCAGGTAGTCGTTGATGTCGGGAAGGTCAAAGGCGTTGTTGTCCACCGAGGAAGCCTCCGTGACCGGCAGGTGAAGCATCTGGTGGATTATCTTCCCCGCGTGGCTTGCGACGTTGTCGAGAGTGACGGCGGGTTCCCCATTCGCCGGTTGACAGCCACATTCGGCGCTCAGGGGAGGATGGTTGCTGACCGATAATCTGGGGGTGAAGGAGGTGGTGGGCGATGGGAAGACGGCCGTGTCGGCGGGGTCTGGTGGTCCGTGACTGACACTGTAAACCATGAGTTAGCCTTCTGCAATGGGGTTATCTCGTATTGGTAGACGCACCTCTTCGGGAGCACGTCCACCGGCTTTGGTTCGATGGAGCTGGCCGCCTCGCTGGCCGGAATGCTGGGGTTCAGCGGCGGGTGCTTCTGCTGCTTCTCTTCGATGACCGTCAGGTCGACGTAGTGATATTTGGATTCCCCGCGAACGCCCAATCGTCGGGTTTGGACGTTGGGGAATATAATGCGCACGAGCTTGCCAAACGATGCTGGGTTCAGCACTGAGACGCGCTCCGTGCCACATTTTTCAGCATAGCAGCAGTACACGCGATCGCGGCGTACCGATCCGCTGCTCTTTCGGCAGTTTTCCCGTAACCTGATGAACGAGTCAGCCAGACGTCATGCAACGGTTTCTTGAAAAGTGCGGTACGTACCAGATCATCGCGAAGACTTGCTTCACCTTCTCCGCCTTGCCCCCGGCCCCCTCGTGCTTGAGGACCTCCGCAGCCATCTGCTTCAAGGTGTATCCCTCGTACTGTCGCAGCAGTTTCCGCAGCTCATTGTCGTTGGCCAGGGACGAGCTGGAGCCTTTCTTCCGCTTGCCGCCAACCTCGGAGCCTTCGTTGTCGTCCATAACATGGTCGGGTACATGGTTCTCGATCCCGCTGTCATACATGCCCTGATACTGGGGCATCGGCATGGTCGACAAACCCGACGGCAGGGAGTGGTGGGAGAGATGATGGCCGTGCATGGCGTGGTTGGGAAAGTCCTCTGCTCGCGGCATGACGGGGTGGTGGGCGTCCGTCATGGTCGCGTCGAGGGGAGCTCCATTCACGGGTTGCGACAGCTGATGACCGAAGCGCATGATGATGTCTTCCGGGTTCCCGCCAAAGACGGGATGACCTGTCCCCGGTTGCGTGGGCAGGAACTGCGAGAATCCATCGGCGATCTGCTGGTCCTGGGTTTGCTGGGTCGTGTTGGAGTGGATGCTGGCCGTCGAGCCTCGGGATCGCGGACGACGACCATTCCTCGAGATGACCGTCTCGGAGCGCGATCTCATCAGGTCCGCCGTCCCCGGACGACTGTGAGGCGGTGCGACTTGGGTGGTCTGGGAGGCCACGCTTGACTGCGACGCCGCTCGGCCTATTCGGTAGGATGGGGCAGTTAGTAACGTAGCGAAGTGGATTCCAACACACCAATCACGAGATCAACAAGCGACAGAAAAGAACGCAACAACAGGGAAAACAAATCGATGAAAAACAGAAGAAAAATAAATCAAATAAAATAAGACAAAAGATCCACAATAGACAGAAAGTTGGAAGGTGGGCGACGAGACGAAACAAAGGACATGCAGGGACACATACCCATATCGAGAGGCATCTTCTTGTTTTCTCTCTTTCTTTCTCTCTATTCCTTCTTATTTGGCCCCCTTCCAACCAGTTCACTTGTACTGCGGGGACAAGGCTTCGGACCGGCACCAACCAACGAGGGGATTGTGGACTAGTCTCGTTCGTTGTTGCTTGTTGACGGTAACCACGGGCGATGTCTGTTTTGATCGACCAGGACCACCCTTGGGGGGAGGGGGTTGGGAGGGATTTTCTTCTCACACCGCAAGAGAGAGGGAGTGGAGACAGAGAAGCCGACCGATGACCAGACGACGAAAGGGACGAAAGAAAAGAAGAAGAAGAAGGCGTCGAAGCAGCAGGACTATCGGGCGCCGCGTTGGAAGTGAAGGTGAGAGAGGTTGGAAAAGGATAAACAGAGCTGAGGCGCCCGTTCCTCAAGCAACGCTAGCCTTGTTTGGTCACGTGTGCCGTGACATTCCACAACACTTGTATCTTATATATGTATAATATATTGAATAGAGATATACGGTGTATATAGGTAGAAATTTATAAATTTATTTGGGATATATTTTTTATATATATATATATATATATACCTTGTCATGAATTGATATCAGCCTACCAACCATGGTTGATCCACTCCTGGTTGCACGTCGATCTCCCCAGATGGATGGATTCAATAGGACTCTCTCCATTCTTCAGTCTGTCTCTTGCACCATGTTCAGAAAAATTTACATCGACCCAACTACTACACTTCCGAGCATCTCTAAACCAATGACAATACACGCGGAACAGTGGAAAAGTACAGATGAGGTAACCAAGAGAACTCGGACGGAGTAAGAAAACAAGAAAAACAAATGAGAAAAGAAAAGAGAAGAAAAAAAAGAAGGTTGGTCGTCTATTAGTCGAGAGGATAAATGT
The DNA here is from genome assembly GCF_002847045.1 of Aspergillus candidus. Taxonomy (NCBI): domain Eukaryota; kingdom Fungi; phylum Ascomycota; class Eurotiomycetes; order Eurotiales; family Aspergillaceae; genus Aspergillus; species Aspergillus candidus. The sequence continues at coordinate 33,160 of NW_020194063.1, read as the reverse complement.
TCACCCAGCCTGCAACTCACAACACGGCGAGTCGACAGTTATTCACGCATCCATCCGTCTCTGACTGGATGCGTTGGATACTCCGTGTTGCACCCAAGCCATCTCTATCATCCCCTCATTGTTCCACCCCTCCACCTATTTAGACAAGATCCCGCTTGACGAACTCGGCGAGCAGGGCCTTGCCCAGGGCAGCCGGGCTGCGCTCGACAATCACACCGGCATCCTCGAGGGCGGTGATCTTGGAGTTGGCATCACCCTTGCCACCGCTGACGATGGCACCGGCGTGACCCATGCGGCGGCCGGGGGGCGCGCTGATACCGGCGATGAAGCTGACGGCGGGCTTGTTGAACCGGTTGTTGGCCTTGAAGAACTCGGCGGCGTCCTCCTCGGCGCTGCCACCGATCTCACCGATCATGATGATACCGTCGGTCTCCTCGTCCTCGAGGAAGATCTTCAGGCAGTCGATGAAGTTGGTGCCGGAGAAGGGGTCACCACCGATACCGACGACCAGCGACTGACCAAGGCCGGCTTGGGTGGTCTGGTTGACGGCCTCGTAGGTCAGGGTACCGGAACGAGAGACGATACCAACACGGCCACGCTTGTGGATGAAACCGGGCATGATACCGATCTTGCATTGACCCTATTGAAGAAGGCGCGTCAGACATGGCGGGGAAATTATAACATGGGAGGGAAAGGGGCAGAATATCCGTAGAAATCATAGAGTGGCACTTACGGGAGCAATGATACCGGGGCAGTTGGGGCCCACCAGGCGGGTCTTGTTCTGGGTCTTCAGGATGTCCGTGATGCGGACCATGTCTAGTCAATCATCATGTCAGCTGTGCTCCAAGCCATGCGCACAAGGGGACCGCATACCGTGCTGAGGGATACCCTCAGTGATACTATATTGAACAAAATCCTGTATTAGCCACGCTTCAGCGAACAGAATCCATCCACACGAACATACCAGACAGCCAGGGGGATTTCCGCCTCAATAGCCTCCTCGATACCCTTAGCAGCCAAAGGGGGGCTAATAACGATCAGTAAACAAGCTCTCTGCGCAATCACAGCTGGATCAATGCATACGGGACGAAGAGGGCCGTGGCGGTAGCACCGGTCTCCTTCACGGCCTCGCTGACGTTCGCGAAGACGGGGCGGTCGAGGTGCATCGAGCCGGCCTTCTTGGGGTTGGTACCACCGACAACCTTGGTTCCTGAACATCGTCAACACTACCATCCAAGCACATAGTTATCAAGACAAGAGAACGAGGCGATCGGGATCATACCGTAGGCAATGGCTTGCTCGGCGTGGAAACTGCGATAAGCCAAAAGCGCGACGTCAGCATTGACAAACCACCAAGTGATGCAACCACAACAACCCCACTCATCGGAAAGACCACATACGTTCCCTGCTTGCCCGTGAAACCCTGGAAGATAACCCGGGTGTCGCCATTGATGCGGAGGTTGTTGACGGTCTCAGCGTAGGCCGGGGTAGGCTTCGCATAGGCTCGACGCTGCGCGGACGCAGCAGCATTCCGGAGACCGGACAGGGTGTTACGACGGAAGGCCTGCATGTTGAAAATCAAAAGAAAGAAAACAAAAAATAGAAATATAGAGTGATTCAGAGGAAGAGAGGAGAGGGAGGGAGGGGAGGAGGGGAGAAGGCGGCGGATCAGGAGTAAAAGTAGCTTGGGGGAGGTGAGGTTTAACTAGTGCTCTTTCTCGGGACAAAGATTATTGCGGTCGGTTGGCCTCTTCGGTCACCTTAATTTTCCTCTTTTCTTTCCCGGTATCTCATCCCGTCCCGCGGGGCTAATCTCTCTCCCTCAACTATCCGATCGCTCGATCTCCACTCTGATTTGAGATTCTTTGATTGACGGTTCTGAATTTTAACTGAACCTTCTCCCAGACCACTCCGCCTTGCGCGGTATCATACTTTTCAACGAAAAGGAAAAGAGAGAAGGAAGAAAATGGCGACCGTCACCATGACCGCGCCGCCACCGGCATCCTACAAAACCAACAAGAACCGGTCCAAGCTACTCCCCGAGAATGAACGCTTCATGAGAGCCTGTTCGGATATCGCGAATGCTCTGATCCAGGAGTATGAATCGCAAAAGGATCCGACCGCGCCGCGCAAGGATATCAATCTCAACAAACTGCGGGGTCAAATCGCCAAAAAGCACAGTCTGGCCACCCAACCACCACTGACAGCCATCATCTCAGCGGTCCCCGAGCACTACAAGAAGTACATCTTGCCCAAGCTGATCGCCAAACCCATCCGGACGTCGTCGGGTATCGCCGTCGTCGCCGTGATGAGCAAACCCCACCGCTGCCCGCACATCGCCTACACGGGCAACATCTGCGTCTACTGCCCCGGCGGACCCGACTCCGATTTCGAATACTCGACGCAATCCTACACCGGGTACGAGCCGACGTCGATGCGCGCCATCCGGGCGCGGTACGATCCGTTCGAGCAGGCGCGGGGGCGCGTGGACCAGATCAAGTCGATGGGCCACAGCGTCGACAAGGTCGAGTACATCATCATGGGTGGCACGTTCATGTCGCTCCCCGAGAGCTATCGCGAGCCGTTCATCGCGCAGCTGCACAACGCCCTGAGCGGATACCAGACGGACAATGTCGACGAGGCGGTGCTGGCGGGCGAGATGAGCAACATCAAGTGCGTGGGCATCACCATCGAGACGCGCCCGGATTACTGCCTGGACACGCACCTGAGCAGCATGCTGCGGTACGGCTGCACGCGGCTCGAGGTCGGCGTGCAGAGTCTTTACGAGGACGTCGCGCGCGACACCAACCGTGGCCACACGGTGGCGGCCGTCGCGGAGACATTCAAGCTGTCCAAAGACGCAGGCTTCAAGGTCGTCAGCCACATGATGCCGGACCTGCCCAACGTCGGCATGGAGCGCGACATCTTCCAGTTCCAGGAGTACTTCGAGAACCCCGACTTCCGCACCGACGGGCTCAAAATCTACCCGACCCTAGTCATCCGCGGCACAGGGCTCTACGAGCTCTGGCGCACAGGCCGCTACAAGAACTACACCCCGAACGCCCTAATCGACCTCGTCGCACGCATCCTCGCCCTCGTCCCACCCTGGACCCGCATCTACCGCGTGCAACGCGACATCCCCATGCCCCTCGTAACAGCAGGCGTCGAAAACGGCAACCTGCGCGAGCTCGCCCTCGCGCGCATGAAAGACTTCGGCACCACCTGCCGCGACGTGCGCACGCGCGAAGTCGGCATCAACGAAGTCAAGAACAAGATCCGCCCGTCGCAAGTCGAGCTCGTCCGCCGCGACTACACCGCCAACGGCGGCTGGGAGACCTTCCTCGCCTACGAGGACCCCAAGCAGGACATCCTCATCGGCCTGCTGCGTCTGCGCAAGTGCAGCGCCACCCACACTTTCCGCCCCGAGTTCACGGGGCAGCAGACGAGCATCGTCCGCGAGCTGCACGTCTACGGCTCTGCCGTCCCCATGCACGGCCGCGACGCCCGCAAGTTCCAGCACCGCGGGTTCGGAACACTCCTCATGGAGGAGGCGGAGCGCATCGCGCGCGAGGAGCACGGGAGTCGCAAGATTAGCGTTATCTCGGGTGTGGGTGTGCGCAGCTACTATGCTCGCTTGGGGTATACGCTTGACGGGCCTTATATGTCTAAGATGTTGGATCCTGTTGAGGATGAAGACTTTTAAAACGTACTTTCTTTTCTTTCTTGTCGCAAGAGAGAAACAACAAAAGTTCCTGTTATTTTAACGATTCATATGGCGTTTGGGGACGGGTGATTTTGTTAGCCGCTGGCTCTGCATAGGGGGTGTTTAGCGTGAAAATTTATACCGGAGATGATGGGAAGGGAGAGTTGAATATTCTTGTCATGTATATACAACAGGTTCTATACTCTCATGAATGAACCGGTTTGGATAGAGTCCACCGCCTACTGTGACAGTAGACGTCGTATATGGCATAAGATAAAGGAACAATGTCTATGTTAACTAATAGACTAGGTATATACATCTCACGGATCCTCCAGCCCAGTAAGCAAAACGCCAGAACAGCGACAAGGAGGGTACTCTGTGAGGTCCGAAGCCAGAGTCAACAGACGACTCCCTCAACACCAGCGCGACATAACAGACGTCGCGAGTCTAGCCAGCAGAACAGCGCACCAGCAGAACAGTGTAATCAATCCACGATCTCAACCACATAGATAGGATTGATAATGTCGGTTGATAATGGACAGTACAGCCCACAGTGACAGAAAAGGAAAGGAAAAGTCAAGTAAAAAACGAAGGACAAGCTCTAGCAATCTAGTTCAACGATATGGAGCCTCCCCTGCGGGCCCTCACGTGCAGATAAGCCTGGAAAGCACAGAATACGAAGAAGGCCTGGGCGTGTCATCCGTTAGTAAAGAGCCTATATGATGTGTCTTATCGTGCAGTGTATCGGTCAAGACGTACAATGTAGATGAAAACGGCGGTAAAGATCGAGGCGGCGACTGCGCCGCCGTCTTCAGGCTCGCCTTCCGAGCCGGTGAACCCGTGGTGATCGTTCTGTTTGTTTATCCTTGATTAGCTGCTGATCTGATCTGATATGATATGTGGTGGACTGGTGTGTCTGGTCTAGCTTGGATCCCGTGGGAAGCCGGAAATGACGATGACAACGGGCGGACGAACCTGGTATAGCGATCCGAGGACGGAGAGGATGACAATGGCGAAGAGGGAGATGACCACACTGGGTAGTTGGAATTAGCCTATTATTCATTGAAGATTTCCTTGAAGGGGGAGCTGTACCAGGACCAAGCGTTTAATAGGGAGACGACGGGCTTCATGGTGTCGATGCGATAGCGGGTGCGCGGGTGATACGAGCGTTGAGTGGATCCGCGGAAAGCCGGTAGGGTAGGATTCCGATTAGGCGGAGTAGGGATATAGACCGAAAGAGTGCGAGATGGAGGGTTGATGGAGGAGATGTGGAGAGGAAACTGGGTGGATAGTGGAGGGTTGTCGATGATGTCGGGTTTCTTGATGTCTTTGGAGTTGACTGGCGAGAACTCCGAATGCGTGAAACGACTATTCCGCATTCGGCAATCAGGTCATTTGCGGCCAAGTCCACCGCCTGATCTATTTTTATTTATCTATATTCTGTACAATTCTTGCGAGAGGAGAGAACATTCATGAATTACATTCTGATTGCTTGCAGTCTCATTGTATTTAGATGCTGGATAACGTTGACGTTGGCTGTCAGAGCAGATCGGCTGCAGTATACGATGACCTTGACATGGCAGGAGAAACAACATGCGATTTGGACCAGGATAGAATGAGTGCATTTCGTGATTGACCCCTGTGGTACTTGAAGATCTTTTGACTCAGTTTCAAGTTAGGGTGTTATTGCCATACCATTGAAGATGGATGACACTATTATTTGCATCCGCGCTCTGCTAATGCTTGGGCGACAAAGTTGTCTGGCGAGCTTGGGCTGAGTGGCAAGTTGCTCTGAATCAGTAAGAAAGTACTTAGTTGCGCTGCAATGCGGACGATATCATAAGTCAAGAGAGCGAGCCAAATTGGCTTCACCTTCGAGGCGTGGTTAATTGGATTAGATGAGGTCAGTTTATCAAGCACCGCCAGGGCGGTTATCTGGAGTCTTTATAGCGAATTCAATGCTGGGATATCAGTCATGTTAAGCCCGACCAAGATGTCGTTTGGTATCTTGATGCAGTGGCTGAAATTCACTTATGACCTTCAGTTGCTAGGAAGTGGACGCTGTGGGATGCGTGGTTATACTTCCGTTTCGTTCTTATTTAGAATGGACGGTGGTGATCATCTGGTCGAATACTTGGGCATATCGTTGGCAGATATAGCCCTATATAGCTCTTGTATGGTGCTACCGATTAGAGTGGTATGTTTCTGACGATAGAACCAGAGAATACTAAGAGCATGGCGATAAATCAATCCAGAGCAGCCATTCTCTATTCCAGATCCTGTCAGCATTGATGGTTAGATCTTCCCATCTAAACTAGAAAACACCCAAAGCAATCCCGGAGAAACAAGTCCATTGTGATCAATACTGACCACCAAAATGGCCAAAAAAAAAAAAAAACAACCGAAGATCACCAAGTGTCTTCCCAAGACGAGAAAGGTTACATCGGCTAGGACGCGTTATCAGCAACAATCGCATAAAGATGACGGACCGAGCTTCGACTATCACCCGAAGAGCCGTGTCGTCTTCTATCTTTAAGTTCATACTAGGGCTCTGCCTGTACACGTAGTAGTACAATCTCGTATTCAACTATCAGATCTATAACCAGCTTCCTAACATCATTCCCCTCTATTCCCTCCCATTCCATTCCTTCGCTCGTCCTTAGTATATGCCCTACCAGTTCCAACCAGTCAGTCAAGCAGTTAAACTCCAGCCCCCCTGTCAGCCCCTCTCGCACAGTGCATTAGCGCGCCGAGTGAACGTGGCGGACAATGCGACTCCATGACGAGCCAAACTCCTTCGCTTATCGCTTATCCAACAAGAAGACACCCCCTCACCTGGGGTCCGTTAAACTTTATGGCTGATTCAATGAGTGGGTGAATGGGTGAGTGTGTTGTAGATGTGAAACGTGAGGGCTGGCTCGGTGATCACAGCCTTGTGTTTCGGCTACGGGCTTGGACGAACCAAACCGACGTTACTGGACGTTTTGGGATGAGTTGGCTCGGTTGTTCCTGGCTTGTCGGCCACCCCGGTTATTTTGGAGCGATGCATGCTTTGGGGTGTAGCGGCGTGGGTTTGCATGGGTTGGGACTTGCGTTGGAGTGGGGGTGGAGGGGCCGTTCGGTCTTTGGGTGAATAGCGTCAGTCAAGAATGGTAGTAACATGGTATAGCGGTGATGATGTGATGATGTGGTGATGCTATTGCAGTTGTATAGTTTCTAAGATATTCATTTGAAGTCGTGGGTGGGAACCGTTTTGGGTGGACTGTGCTTTTCTACCTATCTATCTATATATCTACCCATATCATTTGTTGATATCAAACAAGAAGATAGGCAAGAGAACTACCTACTGACTGCTGCAGTGATCACTAAACACTACATCCTATCCCCCTCTCCTCCGTAATCGGATGTACTTTCTTCTTCCCACACGGCGCAAGACCACCACCCATGGCATAGACAGGGTTTGTCGCCTCCACGACTGCATGATTAGCGTGGTGCAAGGACTCACACACAGATGCAATGCACTGTCCAGCAACAGTAAGTAATTTTAATTTTTTTAATTTTTTTTTACAATCGAGCTAAACTCAACCACAGCCATCCACCTGCATAACACCCTGAAGCGAGGCAGGTTGATCGCATCGCACATCGCATCTCGCATCAGGTGAGCAGCAAAAAAAAGACTAAAACGATACCAAGCTCGACTAACTTCTGTACTAAACTAAAAGCCCGACTCGTTCGTGAGATAGGCGTGGAAAATGGGAAAAGAAACCCTGCATCATGTGTAACCTGTGACCCTCACATGGGGGAACTGCTGCGTAAGTCTCAACCACGTTTCAGATCCTGCAGGCATCATCATTCATCATCATCATCATCATCATCGTCTCTTCCAGTTTCCAAAGGCCGTTCGCTTCCCTTCCCTTCCCACTCCCAGCCACCCCGACCACCCGAGCACGAGTCAGCGCAGGGCCTAGAGTGGAAACTGGAAAAGCAGTTCTGAAACGAAGTATCGAATGAGCTCTGGAGGTGGGAAGAGGGGGTGAAACTGGCTAGCGAAGCCAGTTGGGCCTTTCACCCCGGCCCTCTTGTAGTGACCGTCTGTAGGGATCGACACATTTTCTTTCGTTGACTGCCGGAAGGATTCCGGTCTCCGGATAAGTAATGCAAGAGAGATGCCGTGGGGATATGGAATCGAATCTTCGTCCATGGTGTCTCTCAGATTGTGTCTTATCCTTCTTTTTTTTTACTTTTTTTTTCAATCTATTTTATAAAGGTTAACGACTCGACAGAGGATCCGGAGAGACAGACTGCGTAATCCCCCGTCTTTAGTGCTGAGGTTTGTGTCTTGGCATCTTAAGACACTCCTTCAATCCATCTCCTACCTACGGAGTACCTTTCAAGACCTTAACTACTGCCCAAGAGACGACATATCAACCAAGACATCCAACAGATGGATCCACCGCCAATCATCTCCCACCCCGAACAAAGAGAGACAAGTTTCCTTGGACGATCCTGAAGGCTCGTAATTCTCCGACGTATCCATAATGCCCCCATCGTGCTGGAGCCCCCGGTTGGTCGAGCCGACTCTTTTAAGGGGAGAGGAGGGGGAAAAGAGAGAGAGAGAGGGGACCTCCTGAACGGGTTCCGGGTGTTTACCAGATTTGGGGATAGTGGGAGGATCAACTATCCGGATGGAGCGTTGTCGGAGAAGAGCGAGACTAGAAAAACAGAGGTTGTCAATTTTTTAGACTTTTTTACTTTACTTGTTTATTTTATTTTATTTTGATTATTTTTTTTTTTTTGGTTCTCTCTTCCTCTCGAGTCTCTCGTTCTCGGTTTTATTTCTATTTTTTTATGGTGATCAGCGTGTGTGTGGACTGGGAAACAGAATACTACTTACTACATCTCACCTCTCCAACGTTTCCCCGCACACTCCCACATGGGCATGTAATCATGTACATCTGTTGCAAGGTTAAGTAACCGCACTTCTGTAACGGAGGTATGTCCCATTATGATGTGGTCAGTGTCCAAGAATGTAGTTGCATCATAGCTTCTGGAATACCCAGCAAGACCCCTTGAGCCAAGGGAATGTATCGTAAGATTAATCTAAATATATTGAAATCAATATAGAGAGTGGCGCGATCGAAGTCGCTAGAATCCGTCCTCGTCTTCTTCGTCCCTATTACTCTCGATTTGTGCTTTGTTTTATTTTATTTTCCGATGGTTTCAGGTTTCAGATAGGATGATCAAACGACGAGGCCCGTTGCGTCGCGGGTGAGGGCTTTAGTGCCGAGTTAGTGCCAGCCTCTTTTCGACAGGTACTCGGTACCTTAGCCTAGGACTCTAGAGGACTGGGCTGGAGGACTAAAGGGAGGAAGTACTGGAGACGAGTCGATAACGGGGCGGCCCAGACTTGGCGTCGGTCGTTTCGTGGTACTAACGATGTCTATCATTATTTATTTACGGCGGGTTTTCTCTCGACATGGCAGGACCCATATGTTCTCGACATGGCCATTGAGTCCATGACTGAGTCGGACCCAGACATTTTGACTCGTTGTACGCAGCATTATCATTAGTATTTATTTCATTGTTATATTTTTTTTTTCTCAAAAGGAGAGGTAAAATGCCTACTCGTAGGTAGTAGGTAGTAAGTAGGTAACCAGTAACCACACTTCCGAAAAGCAGAACGAGTAAGGTAAAAAAAAGCCCTAATTGACTACTGCCGACCCACCAGACCTTCCAAGATTGTTCCTCGCAGACAATAATCAAACTTAATATGCAGCAGCACTCTAAGATAAGAAGATATAATCTACGGAACACTGCGGAAGAAGACTTTAATATAAGTCTCTCGGAGAAGCCTTAACAATGGGGTATATGTCTCCGACAATAGGGTCTCTGGGACCTGGCAGCTCTATAACGAAGACAAGGATGATGCGAGGTCTTCCGTTCTCCCGGGTGGTAACTATATTATTAGTTAGTATGTGTGTATGTAGGTAAGGTGGCTACTTGCATTGTATGAACTAACTGCTGTAGGGAGTAGTCAAGCATTACATCCTCTAGTCCTTCATTGTGGGACTATCGAGAGAGTGGACTAGGAACCTAGATGGAGGAGAATTTTCTATGAGATTATCTTAAGATACAATCTAATATCTACTACTACAGTTCAAATCCACAACCACCAAGTGACCCCACCAATCCACCAACAAATCCAATCCACAATCGTAAGATGGTAGTGTCGACTCGGAACTCCATACTTCGGCCGAAATGGAAAGTGAAAAAGAGAAAAAAAAGTATAGAACCAATTGTGGGTCTCCTTAGCAGGTCTCCGTACCTTAGTACAGTACCTACCCATTGAACGAGGCACACAACGGATCGAACCAACAAACGTTAAAAAAAAGCCGGTAGAACGAAGAGGGCAGGAGACCACTACTAGGAGTAAGTTACGTATGGTCTGTGAGTGACCATGGTCCCCCCATTTTCCAGGTAGGCAGGAATATAATTCTAGATCTTGTGTGATCTTGTTAAGTTGTGATCTTCATCGTCATCGGCTATTATTGTGACTAGAGATGATTCTCCTACTGCTTGGGGATAGAATTCGGGATTTGCTTGGTTAGTTAGTAGTACTGTACCGTACCTACTACCTAGTATAGTGTAGGTAGTACCTATGTGGCGGTTCTTACCGGTTTCTGAGGCTGTCATATCCATCCGTCTATCCGGTGTCATATATCATATCATAACATACCATATCATACTTATATCATAGTAGATCATTGGCACTGCCAACCTGACCCTGCAGATCTCGTTAGGTCGGATGGTGACCGTTGGGTTGTTTATCTGCTGCATACATACATGGTATGTGGCCAAGGGGTTTGTATAGTACCTAGAAAGGATCAGAGAATGGTATTCTTCTTCAACGGGTTTGTGACCTCCCATTTGATAATGGGAAGATACCCCCTTTGCATAGCAGAACCCCGCATTCGTCTGCCTCGAGGGCGATGGTTGCGATGTGGGATTGGATGACCGTCGATCTTTACTGTGGTCGACTGACATACATACATGCCGTGATCAAATTCCTGTATGTAGTTATGATAGGGGATGATCCATCGGCAAGATTCTCTAGGGCAAAAAAGGTATGATTGGTTGGCACGGCACATGATGAATAGGTGCTGGGTAGCGAACATCCATCCCGCTTGCCACATACCGCACAACCTGCTTGAAGCACTAACTAACCAGTAACTACCACTAACCGCGGCCAACAAGTGCCGAACCTACCGTCTCCGAGTCTGCGCTAAGAATGATGAAAAGATTAGTCAATCAAACAAGTGCGCCACTTTCACGACAAGTCCAGATCTTGTTGAGCCTTTGCTCCTACTGAGGGCCTGGATGGGGACCTGTTGTGGGGAACCCAACTGTCCCGTTCCATGGTTGACAGCCATCGCTTACCTCGATGGAGACGTGGTCTCTGCCCTGAATCTAGAACAAGTGGCCGGGGCGTTGGGCAAATTATATACGTACCTAAAGATAGAGGTTGAACAAAGGAACCATAGCTCGAGGAGAGACAAGTGATTTGGACGAGTCATCTGGCGAGTCTTGCTTTTCCGGGATATCGAAGCTCAGCGCGGGCTAACTATGTCGTGGCACCTCTCCTCTACGGTTGATATTGAAATGTCAAGCACAACATGTTCGAGTGCTGATTGGATACCCAGGTGTCGTACACGCTGAGATTACCTAGCCCACTGAGAGTAACAAAAGAGCATCACGCGTTCTGGGTCCTCTGCTTACACGGCGAGGGATGCGGGAAACCACCTCCCAGTGTAACCTGGATCCATCGCCTGCTCGCAGGATCGATCGAGTAGATAAGTCCATTTCCAACAGCCATTCGTTTCCTCGTCAGGCTGACTGGCTGTCACTCAGCACTGTATAGCTAAGGGACAAAGGAAGTAGGCACTCTGAACCTGCGGGATCGATGACCCTGAACGTAGCTAACTACAGGGGGAAAGGGGTGGTTGACCTGTCAGGTCAGACGGAACTCATATCTCCCCCTCAGCACAACAGGGAGGGAGGACAAGAGGGAGCTCGAACTGTGCACCGATTGCGTTGTGGACTTGTGGTGAAAGAGAAAAGACGGAGGTAAGGTAAGCATGGGTGGAAAATGCCGATGATATCTACCTAGATAGGCAGGAGTCAGTGGCGGATTCGGGAACATCCTTCTAGCCTCTATCTAGGGCCTTCACAGTGTGGTTTAGTCGTTACCTATATACATAAACATAAACTAGGCCAGTTGTAAGGAGAATAGTCCCGTAGGTTGGGACGGGAATAGTGGACTGAGAATTAAGGAGCCGGAAGGCTGGAGTGGTGGAAGGGGGGAAAGATACTACTATTGTCTGGTGGGATTAATTGGTTGGTTGTAAGCGCCTGCAGGGATTCCGAAATAACTCCAGGTTGAAATCACAGAAATATTATTATTTTTCTGTTTTACTTTTCTTGGAGAAAAAAAAAAAAAAAAAAAAAAGAAGGAAAAAAAATGGTTGAAACAAGGGGCGGATGCTTCACAATTGTTTCCCGCGCCAGTTTTATCGGGTTGTGCAGGCTTGGCATTGTTTGCGGTCTCCACTCCTTGACCCTCCCTGACTCCGGGTCCCAAAGTCCAGCGGTGGTCTCGACTGGTATCTTCAAATCCAGGAGTTGCCAGAAGACCATTGAACCTACCTACCTAGGGAACTGGATCCATTGAAATTATATTATTAGATGATCCATTGGGTGGTCGTGGTTGGTTGACGACGGGGTGGACCGATTCAGTCCCGGCCATCCATCCCTCCCGGCTCAGCTGCCAACCAAGGGACCCATGATGTTTGTTTAACCGCTGGGGAGACTTTGGGGATGTGCTAATGTCTGCAGAAGTGCTTGCGACAATTAATCCACTAATGATTAATCTGCTGGCCAGCCTCTTGGACCAGATGTGCGGTGCATATGTAGAATATCCAATATTCTACGTAGGCTTTCGCTCGTTTTCATTATCTTAGTCTATTGTATGCATCTCTTTTTTATTTCCCCTTCTCAAAGGCGTGAGAACACCCAGTGAAGCTATTGAGGCAGGTACTGGGTTGGGACGAAGTGTCCCCATCACCAACCATGGATGAGCTCATGTCATCTTATTTCCATCCTTACTTTCATTATTTTTTATCCCATCCTTTCTATTCTATATTTAATATTTAATGTTTAGTTTTATATTATGTTATATTTCATTTATACTTTATACTTTGTATGCCCATATTTCTCTATATAAGCTATTCATTTATATTCATCAATTTTATATTATGTTAATACCAACAATCTGATTTCTCCTCCAGTACAGATCAAGATCACCATCCGTCAATCTCGCAAACGACCTCGACTCCCCGGGGCATCAAGTAGTCAGCTTCGTGTTGATAAATGGGGAAGGAGAATCAGGACGCTTGGTCAAGGCGTCGGGAGTTCACCCTCGTACTCCATCTAAATCCGGATTTGAGCAGTCCATTCAACATCCAGCCTCGCCTAACTAGTCCGGGAGATGGGTCCCGGGTAAGAATAACGGGTATACGGTCGTGGTGGAGGGGAAGAGTACCCAACTACCAGTACCTAGTAGTCTAGTACACTTAGTATCGTGTGGAATCTTGGGGGACCGAAGTTGACAGAAGGGAGAAACCCCACTCATCATGGTCCATACATACGGGTACGGGTCTCGAGAGTAAATGACCCGGCCTTTTTACTGCCGACCCGTCCCTGGATGGTCGGGATTGGTTGATGGGTGGCCGGGTTGGCTGCATGTATCGTATCTGAAATGAGCATACACGGTATGGTCACATTGGATCGATGGAGATTTCCTCCATCTTTGTTCCTGAACACTCTAGGTAAGGTACAGGCTTAGTTTAAGGTCTTTAATATTGACTAGTAATGACTTTGGCTGACTTTTCAATTTATATTGTATTGAAGCCAAGTATCAGTAACATAATCTCCTGATCTATTTAGTTCAATTGTCAAGATCAATCACTGATCGTACTCTGTACAATGTTGTATGATTGTATAATTACCAGGGTGGAGCATGGTGACTGCTATTATCATGGTGTATTATTATTGATTGGAAATTATTATTAGTACCCTCCATTGTTTATTATATTATTATCATAATTTTATTATTATGGTGGTTATCATGATTATAATTATTTTATTTGATTTTAATTATTTATTGAGATTAATATTATTATTCTTGATCCCAATAATAATCATTTTTACTATTACGACGATTCGCTCCCATATTTGATGATGATTATTACTGTTCTTCCATCCCACTAGTAGTATACTGAGTACTGCTGGCAACTGTTGTTGTTATTACTCTAACCGCCTGGAAAAATAACTAAAGGGACCCTGACCTCACTTGGTATTCCTCTTTCTTCCTCCTCTTCTTCTCCTCTCTCCCTCCTCACTTCCGCGCGACTGGCCTTCTTTTTTTTTTTTTTCCTTTCATCGCCTTTCGTTTCTTCCCCCCCTCCCTGTTTTATTTTATTTTTTCATTCTCTTTCGCCGTGCGAGTTATTCAAGGAGACTTGGAAGTGGGCTGGCCCAATTCATCTCTATTGCCTTCTTTCTTCCATCGCCCCTCCAACCCGACCTTTCTTTTTTTGTCCCTTTCTTTGTGAAAGGGTGTCACGCCGTCAGCGCCTAACGACGATTTCCGGGAGGCTGGTTCCTCTGAGTGTGCCTATAGCCTCTGTTATATCATCGCTTGTTGACATTCGACCGTCACTACCTTGGACTTGACTTGGTCCCCCATCGTTCTCTTTGAAGAATCTACTAGAAGAGGGGTTGCTGTTCTGACGGTACGTACAAACTCCTTGGCGTGGAAGTCTGATCCTACGATGGTCAGTGAAAGGGCTGGCGTTGGTCAAACCCATTCCGTTCTTTCGTTGTTCGCAAGGGCCGATTCCAATCCCTCCCCCATCTAGCACCACTGGGCTAATGATGTGAGAATAGAATTGGCAACATGTATCCTCAACCTGGTGCCCCGATGGCACCTCCTCAGAAACCAGAGACATTCATGCTCTCGAGCGAGGCGCAGCAGAGCCTTCCTCAAGATGCGCAAGTCGCCCTGCAACAAGTTGATAACTGTGAGTCGGACACTGTCGTGATTCGTTCTCCATCCCTTCGAATCCTGTACGAGGTTCGATCCCTTGTCGAGTCCGCTGGCTGATCTCGAATCCCCCTCTATAGTGAAATATTTCCTCTTGTCGGCCCCTGTGGACTGGCAGCCTGATCAACTGATCCGACGATTCTTGCTTCCGACCGGCGACTATATCTCCTGTGTCCTCTGGTTCGTTTGTCCGCAGACCATCGCGGGTTGTGAAGGGAAGAAAAAATGACGCTCGTGACTGACTGGGCGGCAGGAGTAACCTTTTTCATGTGTCGGGTACCGACATTGTTCGATGCCTGGCCTTTCGATTCCAGGCCTTTGGACGTCCGGTCAAGAATTCGAAGAAGTTCGAGGAGGGCATCTTCTCCGACCTCCGAAATCTCAAAGCCGGTACCGATGCCACCTTGGAGGAGCCCAAGAGCCCGTTCCTCGACTTCCTGTACAAGAACAACTGCATCCGCACGCAGAAAAAGCAAAAGGTCTTCTACTGGTACAGCGTGCCGCACGACCGCCTGTTTCTCGATGCGTTGGAACGTGATTTGAAGCGGGAGAAGATGGGTCAGGAGGCTACCACGGTGGCCGTCAGCGAACCGGCCCTGTCCTTCGAATACGATTCGTCCCAGTCGTTGTACGAGCAACTTACAAAGGCACAACAAGCGAGTTCTTCATCGTTTGCCACACACGCAAGTACGACATATGGCCAACCCGCATCCCCAGTGGTTCGGAGCGTTGACGCAATGCCTCCCCCCCAGATGGCTCCCCACATGGCTCCGCCGACGCTGCCCCTTCTCCCGGACGAGTCTGGGCACCCGGCCATGTATAGTGCGATTCCCATGTCCAGTGCCATGGCTCCGGGCCTTGTGAAGCGCGAACCCGAGTACACCACCATCCAGTTCGACCGCAATGGCATGCCGATGGCTCGGATTCACCAGCGCCATGCATCCATGCCCACCTTTGTCGAATACTCGCCAGCCCCGTCCTTTGTTTCCTCCCACTATGAAGACTACAGCAACCGAGGGTTGTCCTTTGAGCCAGTCACACCACCCCAGCACAGCTCCCACTTGGGCGCCGAGCCCGCCTATATCGCCAACGAGGATACCGGTCTCTACACTGCCATCCCCGAGCTCTCGTCAGCTCACGCTATGAACCCGATGATGCAGCTCCCCCCGTCCAATCTCGCCAGCGCCCACTTCCCGCCCCCACCGAGGTCGTTCCACTCAAACGTCTACTCGATGATCGAGGGTTCCCCGACATACAAGCAGCGCAGACGGCGCTCGTCCATCCCGCCGGGCGCTGCCAATGCCGTGGCCGCCGCGCAGTCGCAAGTGACGAACACACCGCCGCCGGTCAGCTATGCCGCGCACCGGCCCAGCGATCTGCGACGCTCAGTTTCCAGCTCGGTGGCCCCCGTGGCAGAAGTCGAGGAGTCGCACCAGGACTCTTCGCATCGGACCGTGAATGGATACCCGTCGGCCATGCTTCCTCAGAAAAACTTGCTCCAGGAGATGTCCCGGAATGGGACCCCGCTGTCGGGGTTGGAGGAGAACCCGGAGAATGGCCTGACGATCGCAAACCCCGCCGATGAGCTAGCGGCGCTCCCCAACAACGAGACCCTGGAGAACGCCGTTCAGCATAGTGCGACGCACAAGGGGGATCGGTTCGCCCCTGGTCCTGTCCGCCGCGCGCGCAGCGCGACCATGATGGAACTGGGGCCTTACCCTCAGAAGTCCCACTCGTGTCCGATCCCCTCATGCGGGCGACTCTTCAAGAGACTAGAGCATCTGAAACGGTGAGTTGCAGTCCCCTCCTAGCCCTTGACGTCAATTGCGCCCCGTGATTGGGTTCCTCTTCTCAGACCTGAAACCGCCGTCTAACACTTAGCGTCTAGACATGTGAGGACCCACACGCAAGAACGGCCGTACCCTTGTCCATACTGCAACAAAGCCTTCTCTCGTTCCGACAACCTTGCACAGTAAGTTTCTTCGGTACCCGTTGCGTCACCAGATAGGAAGGTCTAACCTTTGACCCCAGACACCGTCGGATCCATGAGGCCCAGCAAGACGGACAGCCGCCACTCCAACCTCACGAGGAAGATCTGGAAAACGAGGACAACGAATCTGGTTCGGCAGATGAAGACTCTTCGCCAGTGGATACGGGGCCGCACTCGATGCTCCATGTCTCCAGTATGGCGTCGATGGCGCCCGCCATGACCTTATCAACCGCCATGCCCTCGATGATGGGGACGCACTTGATTGCTCCTCAACTTCTGCAGCAGCACATTTAAGCGCCATGGTGGGACTCGCTCCGATCCGCTGTCATTTGACCTCTTCGCCAGCCATCGTTCCCGCATGAGAACACTTGATTGTGCCTCATGTGACCCATTTTTCTTTTCGCTCCCTATCTTCTTTTTTTTAATAGAGTTATTGATTCATGGACATATCTTCGCGTGTCTTTCCATGTTGGCAAGTTTCTGCTCGGTTATCGGGCAGGCCTGATGTTCTCTGTTTGTTCCTGTCTCCTATTTGGCGAGTCACCCGGGTGGCTCTGTTGATATCGTGGGTCTTCCTTTTCGATCCCTGTTTTCTTGCTACAGGAAGGTCGGGGGGTCATTTTCCAGCACAGGATTGCCGGGGTGACCCTTTGTCTCTTGTTGGCGCTCGCGCTGGGGTTTGTTTCCATATAAACCATCGCTGGTTGTGCCGCGTATTGTGACTTTCATAGCTAGCCCTCCTTGACTGCTTGGCATTTTATTTTTATTTTATTTTCCCTTGACCTTGTTTCATTTGTCTCGTTAGTTTTGTCTGGTCATTTTGCGCTCTGTTGATAATGTTTTCTTTGATTTTATTTTTTATTTTTTTATACTCCCAGCTGTTTATATTGGGACTTTGGAAGGTAGGTAGGACAGAAGAAGCACAGTGCGAATTGGTTTGCTAGTGGCGTATCGTTCTGAGGAACGAACAGTTTGAGATGTCAGTAAAAATCAACAACAATATCTCAAAGTCATTCCTGTAGCTTCTGATTTTTCTCTACTGTAGTTCCCAAAAAGTGTAGGGAGCTATCTGTTCAGGCTGTCCAGGCAGGACGAAATACGTGATCCCGCGGTAATCTGTGATATCATAATAGCGCTAAAAAAGACCCTGGAGACTAGGTAGACAAAGCGTACTATAAAACCAGGAATAGCGCTCAGAATCCTACCCCACATGATATAAACACCGCATGCTTCTATTCATCCGAACCATTCTCATCAATAGTAATAATACGACCATCCTCATTGTTGAAGCAATTACTCCGCGCCCTCCAAACCGCAGCCCAGACCGGGTCACGTGGCTGGCCTGCTGACGTCGACGCAGTTCGCCATCACAAGAACCTCCAATTCCAACATCCTTCAAACACTATCCGCGGGAAACACTTATTTAAGAATAATCGTGATTCAGTCCTTTTGAGTGACTTGGTCTGGGTCGCTCGCAGACGCTCGATAACGCTTTCTATCGTCGCTGATAATACACCATCTTTGTACTCCGCACTACACTCCGCACAGGGCGTGGCGCACCGCGGGACCCATGAACGCTGGCCGTTCTTAGTCCTTACCTATCTACTATATTATTCGTATTTTGGGAATACAGCTTATCTAGCTGGGTGTGCTCGAGCCTTCTTCATCATCAGCCCGATATTGTGAGTCCTGGAGTCTGGCATCAATGACGGACACCGATGGACGGATTGCGGACGAGACCTCGCCCCTAGTGGGTCCGGAACGCAGGTTTAACGATAGTGATGTGGACTTACTGCCGGATTCTGGTGGACGGGATGCTGGTCGGCAGGATGCTCACGCGGGTGATCTCGCGGAGACGAGGAGTAGTTGGTACTTGTTCTTGTTGACGTTGAGTATTGGCGGGTAAGCTCTTGACTCTCCTTGCTGCTTGTTCGTTTGGCGATTGACATGTCGGGTAGACTTCAGGTTGTATGGTCTGTTGAGCTGTCGTATGGATCGGTAAGTGTACCGGCTGCCTCGTTATTTGGGAGTTGGAGGCTAACTGATATGGTTGTAGCCGTACTTACTGTCTCTCGGGATGAGCAAGGCCTTGCTTGCCTTTGTGTGGATTGCCGGTCCGTTGACAGGAGCCCTGGTGCAGCCGTATATTGGCATCTGCAGTGATAACTGCCGCGTATCGTGGGGCAAAAGGAAGCCGTTTATGATTGTGGGTGGGGCGGGGACAATATTCGCGCTGCTTGCCCTTGCCTGGGTCAAGGAGATAGTTGCAGGGTTTTTGGGAATCTTTGGCGTTGATTCGACTTCGGCCGGTACTAGGACGGCTGTTATCGTCCTGGCGACGATTTTCATGTACTGTTTGGATTTTGCGATTAATACCGGTATGGCTGTCTGTTCCCTGTTCCCTACGTTGCCCGCTGCTGACATTTTGTCTATAGTTCAAGCAGGTATTCGATGTTTCATCGTGGACAATGCTCCTACGCATCAGCAGGAATCGGCAAACGCTTGGGCGAGCCGTCTTACCGGGGTGGGCAATATCCTTGGATACATTTTTGGATACGTGGACCTGCCACGGTATATTCCCTTCCTTGGAAATACCCAGTTCCAGGTGCTGTGCGCGCTGGCGTCAATTTTGCTTTGCAGCACGTTGCTGGTCAGTTGCTCGTACATCCAGGAACGAGATCCCCGGCTTGAGGGGTCGTCTTCCTCCAGCAATCCCGGTATCACGACCTTTTTTAGGCAGGTATTCAAATCGATTAAAAATCTACCGCCTCAGATCGCCAAAGTCTGCGAGGTCCAGGTCGCCGCGTGGGTGGGCTGGTTCCCGTTCCTTTTCTACTCCACCACCTACATCGGACAGCTTTATGTCAATCCTCTCTTCGAGGAGCATCCGAATTTGCCCGATAGGCAGATCGATGACGCCTGGGAAGAGGCTACGAGAATAGGAACCTTTGCGCTGCTGGTCTACGCAATCGTCTCTTTCGCTGCGAACCTCACGCTACCCATTTTTGTCGTTCCGACGTACCGACCCGTGGATACGAACAGCTCGGGGAGGATACCTGTCGATAGCAATGCCGAGCAGGAATCGTTCCTGGAGACGAGGAGGATGTCAATCTCAAGCCTGCCGGTCGGGACCACATCCGAGCCAGCACCGAACATGCCTCAGGACAAAGATGGAGATTCCCAGGGCAGCGCTAAGTGGGGATCGAAGCTACAGATTCCGGGGTTTACTCTTCGCCGGGCGTGGCTCCTGTCCCATGTTCTTTTCACGCTTTGCATGTTTAGCACGTTCTTTATCTACAGCTACCAGGCGGCGACCGTAGTCATCGGTCTCGTGGGGATATCCTGGGCGATGACGCTCTGGGCCCCGTTCGCGCTGATCTCGGCGGAGGTTGCGCGAGTTGACGCGGAACGTCGAGTCCGACGTAACCAGGCAGAGATGCACCAATCTGACGATCTGCATCGTGGATTCCAGGACGGCCAGCCGGAGCAGGATCCAAACAGCGACGACCTCGAGCACGGGTCGTCGACTGGCAAGGCGACCGACGACGACGAGAATCTGGCGCAAGCGGGAATCATCCTGGGGCTCCACAACGTGGCAGTCTCATCTCCTCAGATCGTGTCCAGCTTGATCTGCAGTGCGATCTTCAAGGTCTTTCAGAAGCCTCGCGGTGAGCCTTGGGATGATAGTGTCGGATGGGTGCTCCGGTTTGGGGGCTGCGCCGCGCTCGTGGCGGCGTGGCTGACTGGACGGCTTTCTGAGGGGCGGTGATATTCTTTTTTTAATACTTTTTATTTTTCTAACTTGGTCATTTAATCCGAGGCATGATTTGTAGAAATTGAACGGATTTAATTCAATGGGTACGGAGTAGTCAGATTATGACATAGCAGATAGTTAGAGATGCGCCAGGAGGATCGGCGGGCCGGGCGACAGATGGACGCGCTTAAACCGGGACTAGACCGTTACTTGTCCTTCCTTGTCCCGTCCGAGCTCTCCTTCTCATTCACTCTTGACTTGCATCTTCCCCATCCTGCCATCCTCTCTCCAACGCCCCGTCTGTAAGGCTATCTACACATTTCTTTCGTCCTGGATTAGTGTCTGGGATTATGTGCGCCTTGATCTACAGTTGTTAACACTGTGGTGTCATTCGCCGTCGTGGTTGCCTTCACTCTTTCATCTTACCAACCAGTTTAATGGCTGAACAACTGATGGGCGGTGCCCTTCATTTGCTCCGTATGTATCCCTTTTCTTGGCTGTGAATTTCTTTTGTGCTGTTTGTTTGGTTTCCTGTTTTGATCTCTTTCTGCCAGTCCAGTTCTTGAGCTGTTATGCGTTATTCCCGTGCCGACTGCCTTTCGTCTTGATGGCGCAGAAACGAGAGAAATAGAAACGCCCGATGCTGATACCTCGACTGCTACTCCTAGGAAGAGTCGCCGAATATGAGTCTGACCCCGACGATGGTACGCGCCCCTCACCCTCGACCTCGGTTCTACGAGCGATGTCTAATCCATGGTGGTTGAAACAGATGCTCCCGAAGCGGGCACCAAGGAGTTCTTCAGCTCCTGGGCGCTGTTCATTCTGATCATGCTGTTGATATTCGCGCTCTTTACGAGTTACATTCTGCAGCAGAAGAAGATCCAAGCCGTCCATGAAACAGTCTTGTCCATCTTTGCGGGTACGTCGATTCGAGTTCCGGAGGGGCCAAGGACCACCTTCTGACACGTGGGGGGTAGGGATGTTTGTCGGCTTGATTATACGCTTGAGCCCCGAGTCGCCCATTCAGGATAGCGTTACCTTCGACTATCAATTTTTCTTCAACCTGCTTCTCCCTCCGATTATATTGGCGTCTGGGTACGAATTACACCAAGCGAACTTCTTCCGCAATATCGGGACGATCTTGACGTTTGCGTTTGCGGGGACCTTCATCTCTGCGATTGTGCTGGGATCGGTCCTGTTCGTCTGGACGCGGATCCCCTTGGATGGTCTGAATATCACCTTTGTCGAGGCGATCTCGGTGGGCGCGACGCTGTCTGCGACCGACCCGGTGACGATCTTGGCGATCTTCAACCTGTATAAGGTCGAGCCGAAGCTCTACACGGTTATCTTCGGCGAGTCGATCCTGAACGATGCGATTGCTATTGTCCTGTTCGAGACGGCCCAGAAGTATGCGGAGAACGATGCGGAATCGCTGACCTTCCTTCACTTCTTCGAGGCCATCGGTCTATTCTTGATCGTCTTCTTTGGCAGTATGCTGGTCGGTATCATCGTGGGGATCATAACCGCCCTGGGGCTTAAGTACACGCATGTGCGCCGCCAGCCCAAGATCGAGAGCTGTCTGATCATCCTCATCGCTTACGCGAGCTACTTTTTCTCCAACGGCGTGTATCTGTCCGGTATGTCACTCCATGGTTGGAAGGTGACCACCGCGTTTGCTGACCGTTTCCAGGGATCGTCTCGCTCCTGTTCTGTGGGATCACATTGAAACATTATGCCTACTACAACATGTCGCGACGGACGCAGTTGACCACAAAGTATCTATTCCAGGTGATGGCCCAGCTGTCGGAGAATTTCATCTTCATCTACCTCGGTCTGGATCTGCTGGTCCAGCGCCACCTGCAGTTCAAGCCGTTGTTCATCATGGTGTCGATTTTCGGCATCTGCCTTGCTCGCTATCTCGCCGTGTTTCCGTTGTCCAAGGCGATCAACTGGTTCATTCGATACCGGGCCCGCCGGCGTGGACAGGAGGTTGCGGACGAGCTGCCCTTTGCCTACCAGGCGATGCTCTTCTGGGCGGGGCTGCGCGGCGCAGTCGGTGTCGCACTGGCGGCAGGCCTCAAAGGGGTCAACGCGCCCGCTCTCCGGGCCACCGTCCTGGTGGTGGTCGTGCTCACCGTCATCATCTTCGGCGGGACGACCGCGCGCATGCTGGAGATCCTCGGCATCCGCACGGGTGTCGTGGAGGAGCTGGAGTCGGATGACGAGTTCGACATCGAAGTGACCCACGGGGGCACATACTACAAGCGTTCGGACACGGCGCTGGGGTACACCCCTCGCCGCATGGACTCGACCATCCCCTTGGACGGAGTGACGCCGCGAGGGGATCTTGAGCGGACCGATAGCTATTCGAGTGGCAACAACCGCCGGCCGAGTCCCCCACGGGCGTCGTCGTCCGGCCGGAGTCGCGGACACACGCGTCTCTTTTCGAATGCATACAACCCTCGGGATACGCAAACCCCGCGCGACCGATCCTCGACAGCCACCCTTCTCGGGGGTGCCGGTCCGCACGACGACAGCAGTGCAGCCAGCGAGGACGAGTTCGGCCTGCGGTCGAGCAGCAAGGGTCGACTGTCTGACCCGGACCACCCCGACGCGTTTGAAATCGATGTGGACGACAACGACGACGAGGACCTGCCACCCACCGCCCCGTCAGTCTCGCGACTGCGACGATCACCCTCACAGCCGATGCCGTCCAGCGGCCCGCATGCGGCAGAGACGGCCAGTATGTCCCCTCTGCGACGCGAGGCAGCCTCGGGGTTGAGCGCCCGGGACGCAATCCGCGATTTGTTCTCCGGCGGGCCGTCCGGAGACCATGGGGCTTGGTTCAGGCAGCTAGATGAGGATTATATTAAGCCGCGACTGTTGCTCGACCAGTCGAATCATAAGGGACCGGGGCCGGGGGCGGTTTAATGACTTGTACTATGATTTTCTTAACTCCCGGTTTCTGGTCCTTGCTGGTTTTGGTTGATTCCTGCTTGGTTTGTTGACAGTTTACTTATTGATTGGTGATACTCACTAGTATCTTTTGTGATGTGCACTGGTATTGACTGGTGATGTTCACTGGCATCGATTATGGTTTGATGTCCAGGGTCTGGATACTCTGGACTGGTTGAGTTGATGTTCGGATAGAGATGTATGTCTGTCTGTCTCAGCGTGTTTGTTTCCTCTATTTTCTAGTATTCTTTAGACGGTGATAGTTCTATAACTCGCCGATGCTCTGTAAACCCGTGGGTTAGTAAGAGTCTGGACCAATACTTAGGTCAATTTAGTATCTTCATTATTCTCAACTATATGATTGGCAAGCTTGGAGTAAACATGGAGGTTTACATCTAGAACAGCCATGATTGACTAGAATGGTAAAACTTGATTGTATCGTCATACGGCTCTATCTTCTCTTCCAACATAAGATGCACAGATCTCATGTTGTCTATCTATCTATCCATCGCTCATTTACTTCAGCAATGAGGAGAAAGCGGTATGAGAGACGATTCCCCTGATTACTACGGGAGTACTGTTTACAAATAAATATCTTCTCTTGAAGAACCTATGTGAGGAAGACATTATATGGAATGGTTCATTATGTGTATTAGCTATTGGTGCTAGTCATGTCATTCTGTTTCGTATCTGTTTCTTTCGTCAACGTTCGATGAGATCGATATTGGCCATTCAACTGGTTGATAGTGTCTGGGGTTTGGTGTGACGATGATGATTGATTACTGCGGCACGTCGAGAACGTAGCGGCCTGCGATCTTGCCTTGTTCTGTTTATTGTCAGTATACTCTCTCAAGGACAACACTTTCCATACAAAAAAAAAAAAAAAAAAAGAAGAAGAAGAAGAAGAAGAAGAAGAAAAGGAAACAAACCCATCAACTCAAAAACCTGCGGCAGGTCCTTCAACGGCACCGTCTTAAACGGCGCATGAATCAACCCACGCGCGAAGAACTCAATCGCCTCGACCGAATCCTGCCGATTGCCGACGTAGCTGCCCTTGATGTTGATCATGCGCACGACGGTGTTGAACACGGGCGCCTTGAGGTACGCGTGTGCGGGAAGACCGATGGCGACGATGGATCCGTGAGAGCGCACGTATCCCGCGGCTTGCTGGAAGGGGCCTTCGCTGACGGCAAGGAGGATGACGGCGTGCGCGCCGAGGCCGTCGAGGGTGGCGGCTTTGACGTCTTCGACGACGTCTTTGGATTTGGTGAAGTCGACGTAGGTCTGTTCTCTTTTAGTTTCTTTGGTTTTTCTTGGGGAAGTATAAGAGAAGGGGAAGGGGAGGGAGTTACCTTCGCACCAAGCTTCTCGCACATGGCTTTCTTTTCATCCCCCCCGTCGATAGCAACCACCTGGAGACCCATAGCCTTGGCATACTGCAGAGCGAGCGAGCCCAATCCACCACCAGCGCCGACAATAGCGACCGTCTGGCCGGGACGGATCCCCGACTCCTTCAGACCCTTGTAGACAGTGAGACCGGCGCAGAGGATCGGGGCGACCGCGTCGAGGGCCACGTCCTTGGGGATATTGGAAGACAGAGCAGCCTTGCCGATCGCATACTGCTGGAAGCTACCGTCGACGGTATAGCCCGAGAGCTGAGGATTAGGACACAGAGGCTCCTCGCCCTGTCGACAGAACTCGCAGGTCATGCACGCGCCGTTCAGCCACTTGATGCCGGCGTGGTCGCCCAGCTCGAACTCGTTCACCAGCTCGCCCTTGGCGACGACCACGCCCGCGCCTTCGTGTCCGCCGACCAGCGGCAATTTCAGCGGCAGCGGCCAGTCGCCTTTCATGGCGTGGAGGTCCGTGTGGCAGACGCCGGAGTAGCGGATCTTGACGAGGATTTCGTCCGGGCCAGGCTTGGGGACGGCGATTTGCTTGTAGACTGGGGGGCCGCCCTTCTTTTCCACCACCTGGGCCCATTGCTTGTCTGGGAGGGACATTTTGGTGGTATACTTGGGCGGTAGTGGTAGAGGTAGTGAGGTGGGAGATGTAGATGTAGAAGAAGGTGTAGTAGGGTAGAAATGTAAGAAAGTTACATCAGCCAGCGAGAGACATGGTTCTTATAAGAGCCAATTCTTTATCCCCCTTGAAATCAAAGACAGTCACTAATAATAGGTAGCCAGTGACTGCCAGACGAAGAGGTTGCACGGTAGTGCATGACGAGAGGTGACGGAGTAGAAGACGTCACCAGATTGGAGCGGGTTGGTTTCTCCGCACGACAACCCAGCCATCGCATCATGCCATTGCTCGCTTGATTTTTCCCTGTCACACACTAATGTTGGCTGATGGGGGTGAAAAATTGTGGTGGTCTAGACTGTGTTGAGATTGATGGAGGTTGATTGACTGGTTATGTTTTACTAGGGATGAACGGGCGGGGTGGATATATGGATATGGGTGATATGGATGTTCCGAGTCTCAGTGGCACATCGCAGCATCAGTATCACGTTCCCTTGTTATACCTTCTGATATGCCCTTCTTGGTGACAGCCACTGGTTGTCTGTGGTGTGACTACACCAGTGGTTCAGTCAGTCTCCCGAGTACTCTGCACTGCAGTGAAGACACAGCAAGTGAATACCACCAGATAATCTCCATTCTCAATCCACAGATTTTGTTACTGAACAAGCCACTGACAGTCACTGGACAAGAGAGAATTCTCTCCTTTGTTGTTGTGGAGGTACGTGTCTTGAGTCTCGACCCAGACAGGTCGGGATCAATCCAAAATTGAAGGGACTGTGCACTGGCTGGCCAGCTATCCATGGGTAATCTTTAGAAAAGACCTCGCCTGGCATTTTCCGAACTGGCATGTAAGAGGTGTGTTCGCTTCTTCTTCTCATTGGGGAGTATGTATCGGATGAGAGTACTAAATGGAGGGAGCATCCTCTGTATTGCCCTTGCTTTGTCCCACCCCGATGATGTACCGGGCGTGGATTGAAGGGGCCTGCACTATTAGTGATGCTTTACACATGTTTCTGCTTCTCTCAGGATCTGTAGAAGAGCTTGCTCTCGGATGCAATGGCAGTGCGTTGACAAGCTAGAAGACGAGATTACCGTCCAGACAGTATGATCTTCATGGGTCTAGCCTGGACATGGTGTCATTCTCTCAGTCTCTCGGATCAACTCCATGCCAGAAGATCGAATATATCGAACAAGAAGAATGATGGAGAGAATGCAGGTATCGAGAGTGAGAGAGAGAGAGAGAGAGAAGTGATGGAGAGGATGCCTCAGGTTGGCTATACGAGTAATGTATTGCACGTTGTCTCCATACCCAAATACCGTATTATATAGACCAAATAGTATGGAGATGACCGTACCATACACGATGAACCTCACTCTCTCGTCTCTTCTTTCTACGGACCCAGAATCATCAATCCATCTTCCTCTTCTTCTTCTCATTCTCTCCACTTCACTTTCTCATTCTTTCTTTCCTCCTTCTTTCTTCCCCCATCTGGTCCATTCTCTCCCCTCTTCTTCCTCTCCTGCATCATCTTCCCCTTCCTTCATCTCCTCCTTCATCTCTCCAGATCTTTCTCCCTCTGCTCTCATCCTCTCTCCCAATCCGGTAACTCCTCCAACCGACCGACTGCGCGTCGCTGACGGGCTTCACCTCGCTCGACTCAATCCTCCATCGATCGGACGGTGGACTGGTAAGTCATTTCAATTCATCATTCTCAGAAAATCCCTCCAGTGGTAGTCCTTTCATCCTCCCATCAAGAGAGAAAGATCGACCGCTGACGATCCTCCGTTCGCTGCTTCCTTTTCGCCCCTTCCAAACTTCCCACCTCTCCATTTCTTTCGTCCTTTCTACCCACCAGATCCTGGATCCCCTCATCGCCCCATCACTACCTCATCCTCTTCTCCTCCTCCTGCTTCAGTTCATGACACCCCCTTTTCCACTCCGGACCGTGAATTAACACCCCCGGCAGAAGATTCCAAAGATCGAACCCGTGTCCTGCAATCACGCGTAGTCGCTGACGTTCCATCCTCCCCCATTCGTCTCGCGCATGGCTGGCGCCGGTGTACCCTGACGGATCGTACGCTTTTCCGATCCCCCCCGTCATCCCATTAATCGCCGTCTCCATCCTCGATCGCGAATCGTCCATCTCCGTTCGTCGCCGCGTGCCCGGCGTTCGCGGTCACCATGTCGGGCGCTCCGCCGTACAACCCCCAGTCCCCGACCTCGCAATCCCGGTATCCGGCCTATTCGCCCTCCAACAAGAACCGCGCCTACTATCCCAACAATGAATATCCCCAGCATCCCCCCCAGACCCCGCCGGCCTTCCCCCCGGCCCAGCCCGCCTCGCTGTCTCGGAGCCCGCACTACGCCCATGCGCCGTCTCCCTTGCCCGGCACCCTGCCCCCGCTGAACGGGGCCGGCTCCCATCCCTCCGAGCCGGCGGCACCGTACTCCTCCCACTCGGCCTCGGGCACGCCGCAGTTTCCCCTGCCGCGACCCTACTCCGGTTCCTCACTGCCGGCGAACTCCGCCTACGGCCACCACTCGCCCTCCCGCAATCATCATCCATCCGGTCGACTCGACGGCTACCTCTCGCCCAAGCGGGAGGCCGACTCGCCGTACCCCGTGGGCGGTCCCGCCGTCGCCGGGTACCCGTCCGCCATCGCGCGAGAACCCCCACACGCCTCACCCCCAAAGGAAACGGTAGGACCAGCCCCCTCGTCCACGGGACGCGCCCTCCCGAGACCCCAGAACCTAACCCTCGTGCCCCCGCAGAAACCCGCCCGAGCCGCCGATCCGATGTCGTTCGCCAGCATCCTGTCCGGTCCGGCGGAGGAACGTTCCCCACCCAAGAGGCCCTCCCCGCTCCCCGACACCGCCCCGCAGGCGACCGCCCCCGCCCCCGCGCCGGCGCCCGTTGCCCCCACGCCCGCCGTGGCCGCGACGCCCCCGGCGGTCAAAGAGGTGGAAACCACCCCGGCGCCCCGGCCGGAGAAGAAGACCCCCGCGGAACGCCGCCGCCGGAACGCCGACAAGAAGGCGGCCGATGCCGCCGCGACCAACGGCGCGCCGGGATCTCACATCACCTACCCCACACGGCCCCGCAAGATGCTCTCCGAACGTGACATGGAAGCGGTGAATCGTGCCTTGGCCGACATCGACCATGCGGACAAGAGTGACGTCGAGAGCCCCGGGTTCGAGGCCGAACGGGAACGCTACACCCTGAAGGGCAAGAAGCGCGCCTTCGGGGCCGAGAAGGCCGAGAATATTCGACGCAAGGTACGTGATTGACCATGGCAGGACCTTGTGCACACACGACACCAATTGACCCCTCTACAGCGCCGTCGCCACGATTTCCTGGTCCGGCTGGGAAAGACCTTCGAGAAGCAAGCTGCCCTGGGCATGGACCGGTTCCGCCTCGCCAACGAATCCTCCGTCATCGCCGAGGTCCAGGCCAAGGAGGTCCAGGATGAGAAGGAGCGCAAGAAGGACATGCAGCGCAAGCGCCGGCGGGAGAACACGGTGCGCCTGGAGATGCAGAAGAAGCTGGAGGCCGAGCGCAAGGCCCACAAGGCCCAGGACTCCGCCGAGAAGGCCAAATTCCTGCGCGAGGCCGAGCGCGCCCAGCGGAAGATCAAGACCACCAAACGCGCCCTCGAGGGCGTCACGGCTCCCGAGGAGATCGGTGAGGTCACCCCGCTGGCTCCCAACCTCGAGGGCGGCACCACCAGCTCCTTCCACATCGGCCGCAGTTCCCCGTCCCGCCGCAAGTCCGGCCGCAGCGGAAACTCCAGCCGACCCAAGAAGTCAAAGGAGCAGAAGCAAGCCGAGAAGGATGCCGCCGAGGCCGCCTACGCCGCCATGGAGAACGACGAACCCCTACCGCTGGCGCCCAAGGAGGCCGCTGCCGCTGCCGCGGCCGCGGCCGCCCCTCGCAAGGACACGCTCAAGAAGGAAGCCAAGGGCGGCCGCTCCAAGGAAACAACCCCGGTGCCCGTCTCCGCTTACGAGACCAAGGGCTACAATCAGATCTACGAGCAGATCTGGCGCGACATCGCCCGCAAGGACATCCCCAAGGTCTACCGGGTTAAGGCTATCTCCCTCAGTACCCGCCAGGAGAACCTGCGCAAGACCGCCCAGCTGGCCAGCAAGCAGTCCCGCAAGTGGCAGGAACGTACCAACAAGAGTATGAAGGACACCCAGGCCCGCGCCAAGCGCACCATGCGCGAGATGATGTCCTTCTGGAAGCGCAACGAGCGCGAGGAGCGCGACCTCCGCCGTCTCGCCGAGAAACAGGAGATCGAGTCGGCCAAGAAGGCTGAGGCTGAGCGCGAGGCCAACCGCCAGCGCCGCAAGCTCAACTTCCTCATCTCTCAGACCGAGCTGTACTCCCATTTCATCGGGCGCAAGATCCAGGGTGTCGACGACGCGGAGGGCGAGACGGCCGGGGAGACCGGCGGCAGTGGCACCGCTGCTGCCGCCGCCGCCGCCGCCGCGTCCGGTGCGGAGGGCCAGGTCACCAATTTCGAGGATCTCGATTTTGACGCCGAGGACGAGTCCGCCCTGCAGGCCGCGGCGCGGGCCAACGCGCAGAATGCCGTCCAGCAGGCTCAGGACCGGGCGCGGGCCTTTAACGAGCAGGATCCGATGGCGACGATGGACGAGGGCGAGTTGAACTTCCAAAACCCCACCAGTCTCGGAGACATCGAGATCTCGCAGCCGACCATGCTCAACGCCAAGTTGAAGGAGTACCAGCTCAAGGGCCTGAACTGGCTCGTCAACCTGTACGAGCAAGGCATCAACGGCATCCTGGCCGACGAGATGGGCCTGGGGAAGACCATCCAGTCCATCTCCGTGATGGCGTACCTGGCCGAGGTCCACAACATCTGGGGCCCCTTCCTCGTCATCGCCCCCGCGTCGACCCTGCACAACTGGCAGCAGGAGATCACCAAGTTCGTGCCCAACATCAAGGTCCTGCCGTACTGGGGGTCGGCCAAGGACCGCAAGATCCTCCGCAAGTTCTGGGACCGTAAGCACATCACCTACACCAAGGAGTCCGAGTTCCACGTGCTGGTGACCTCGTACCAGCTGGTCGTGTTGGACGCTCAGTACTTCCAAAAAGTCAAGTGGCAGTACATGATCCTGGACGAGGCCCAGGCCATCAAGTCGTCCCAGAGCTCCCGGTGGAAGAACCTGCTGGGTTTCTCCTGCCGGAACCGGCTCCTCCTGACGGGGACGCCGATCCAGAACAACATGCAGGAGCTGTGGGCCCTACTCCACTTCATCATGCCCACTCTGTTCGACTCGCACGACGAGTTCAGCGAGTGGTTCTCCAAGGACATCGAGTCCCACGCCCAGAGCAACACCAAGCTGAACGAGGACCAGCTGAAGCGGCTCCACATGATCCTCAAGCCCTTCATGCTGCGCCGTGTCAAGAAACACGTGCAGCAGGAGCTCGGCGACAAGGTCGAGAAGGACATCTTCTGCGACCTCACCTACCGCCAGCGGGCCTACTACACCAACCTGCGGAACCGCGTCAGCATCATGGACCTGATCGAGAAGGCCGCCGTGGGCGACGAGGCCGACAGCACCACCCTGATGAACCTCGTGATGCAGTTCCGCAAGGTCTGCAACCACCCGGACCTGTTCGAGCGCGCCGAGACCAAGTCACCCTTCTCCACCGCCT
The DNA here is from genome assembly GCF_002847045.1 of Aspergillus candidus. Lineage (NCBI taxonomy): Eukaryota > Fungi > Ascomycota > Eurotiomycetes > Eurotiales > Aspergillaceae > Aspergillus > Aspergillus candidus. Next base: position 1,894 of record NW_020194063.1, on the reverse strand, counting down.
TCTTCGCCGAGACCGCGTCGTTCGTCCGGGAGGGGTCCTTTGTCGACGTCGGGTACTCGACGCGCAACCTCATCGAATACCCGCTCCCGCGGCTCCTGTGCAGCTCGGCGGGGCGGCTGGACGTCGCCGGCCCCGACAACGTGCACGCCGGGTTCCGGGGCCGGTACCTGGCCCACCTGATGAACGTCTTCGCCCCGGAGCACATCCGGCAGAGCGTGGCGGAGGACGGCGCGTTTGCGTTCCTGCGGTTTGCGGACACCTCCGTGGGCGAGGCGGCCACGCTCGCACGGCTCGGCGTGTTTGAGCGCGCCGTTCGCCGCCGGGGCCAGCCCCCTCACCACCATCACGACCGCTTGGCCCGCCTGCAGGTTGCCTACGACGCGGACGAGGCGGACGAGACCACCGCCACCACCCTCCTTCCCCACACGCTCTTCAACATCGTCGAGCGGAACGACCCCCGCGCCGTGCAGGAGATCCTCCCCGAGGGGTGCATGGGGGCCCTCATGACCGTGTCCCAGTCGAGCTTTGCCCGCGAGGGCCTCGGCACCATCGAGCCGTGCGCCAGTCCGGCGGCCTCGGCGCCGCCGATCGTCCTCTCGTCGTCCAGCAGCGCGACCCAGCAGGAGATGCGGGACCGCCTCCTGTTCCCCATCTCCGTCCGGCACGCGCTCTACAGCACGCCGTCGCGCGAGGTGGAGGCGCAGATCCTGGAGCAGCGGGTGGACCCGGCCCCCTACGCGGTGGCGCCGATGCTGCCGGCGCCGCTGTCGACCAAGGGCCGCTACACGCACATCGAGGTGCCGTCGATGCGGCGGTTCGTCACGGACTCGGGCAAGTTGGCCAAGCTGGACGAGCTGCTGCGGGAGCTGAAGGCGGGCGGGCACCGGGTGCTGCTCTACTTCCAGATGACGCGGATGATCGACCTCATGGAGGAGTACCTGACGTACCGCAACTACAAGTACTGCCGGCTGGACGGCAGCACGAAGCTGGAGGACCGGCGCGACACGGTGGCGGACTTCCAGCAGCGGTCCGACATCTTCGTCTTCCTGCTGTCGACGCGGGCGGGTGGTCTGGGCATCAACCTGACGGCGGCCGACACGGTGATCTTCTACGACTCGGACTGGAACCCGACGATCGACTCGCAGGCGATGGACCGGGCGCACCGACTGGGCCAGACGCGGCAGGTGACGGTGTACCGGCTGATCACGCGGGGCACGATCGAGGAGCGGATCCGCAAGCGGGCGCTGCAGAAGGAGGAGGTGCAGCGGGTGGTGATCTCGGGCGGCGCGGCGGGCGGCGTGGATTTCAACACGCGGAACCGCGAGAGCCGGACCAAGGACATTGCGCTGTGGCTGGCGGACGACGAGCAGGCGGAGCTCATCGAGCAAAAGGAGAAGGAGGCGCTGGACCGGGGGGAGGTGTTTGGGGCGGCCAAGGCTGGCAAGAAGGCGGCGCAAAAGCGAAAGAAGGACGTGACGATGGACGAACTGTACCACGAGGGTGGGTCTCCCTTTCCTCCCATCTTTTCCGCATTGCAAGTAGACCGACTGACCATTTGTACAGGCGAAGGCAACTTCGACGATGCCAGCGCGAAGCCGTCGGGTGCGGTGACGCCGGTGTCCGAGACGGTGAACACGCCGTCGTCGACGCCCGTGCCCAAACGCGGCCGCGGAGGGACCGGCAAGGGTTCCTCGAAGCGCGCCAAAACGACCAAGGAACGACTGCGACTGATCGATGGGGATGGGGGACTGGCCTAATGGGTTCCTTTTTTCCCTTCCCTTTTCCCTTCCTTTCTTCTCTTTTTTCCCTTCGTCATTCTCTCATTCTCATTCTATGATTTTTCTACTATTTTATTTTATTTTATTTTATTCCTTTTTTTTTTTTTTTTTTTTTT